>NC_142944.1:18571452-18621452 GCF_046866305.1 Octopus bimaculoides | reverse complement strand
TGTCTCTGTAGTAGACTTCCCAAGTTTAGCGTAAAATATCATGTTAGCTCTTTGTTCCAACTTCCTGTCCAAGACAAAATCACAGACTACAGCATACGCACATGATCATAAAAAACACAAATTTCACAACTTGCAAAGTAAACACTGTGATGTCACTCAACACACCACCTCATGAAGGTCACTGCTAGCTCTCATTGCGCACGCAATAGTGTGTGCTGCCATCTGTTGGCATGTTACAGGATTAGTCTGGGGACTTTTCGATACCACCTTGTATTATATAATGCAGTGGGTGATAAAAGAATTTTTGAGAAATCAAAATTATATCTGTAATGAGAAGAAAAGCCACAAGTACAAATGATAATTCTTTCCAAGGAAGACAAGGGAGAGAACTCTGAGTTTCAAACATATTCTTTAATTCAGAAATTTATATGATTTTGTGTTAGGAGGTATTTAGGCCTTTCTATTCTGTGACGAAGAAATAATGGAAAGAGATTAAAAGTGTTGTGATGACCAATTCTTAATAAATCATCAACCCACTAGTGTAGCTAGATAAGGGGGGTGGGGCTGTAGGGGTGGTTCACCCTGGGCAGCACTTTTGGGTCTGCTGTAGGCAATATGTGTTTTTGTGGGATCTGAGGGTGGCAAACAGACATTTCAACACTTCAAAAAAAAAACAAAAAAAAAAACTTGTTTGTTTACATATGATGTAATAATTTTATAATTTATCCATTTATAATTTTGAGTCTGTGCTTGTACTTAATCACTGTTTGAGAACCGGTGTTGGTGTATTTACATCCCCATAACTTAGCAGTTTGGCAAAAGAGACTAATAGAATAAGTACTAGGCTTTAAAAAATAAAAAAGTTCTGAGGTTGATTCATTCAACTAAAAATTTTTCAAAACAGTGCCCCAGTATGGTCGCAGTCTAACGACAGGAACAAGTAAAAGAAGGCAAATCAGAATTTTAACATTTAAACTTTTAGTTTGAATTTTATTTGCTGAATAAAGAGCATTGTCTCACGAACACAATATGGGAGTTTTTCTTGCAGCATAACAAGGAGAGAAGTGTGCATGTGGTTGCTTGACTAGCTAGAAATAATAACAAATCTTCCTCATTTCATACCCTACCACCAGTGGCTGTGTGGTAAGTAGCTTGCTTACCAACCACATGGTTCCGGGTTCAGTCCCACTGCATGGCACCTTGGGCAAGTGTCTTCTACTATAGCCTCGGGCCGACCAAAGCCTTGTGAGTAGATTTGGTAGACGGAAACTGAAAGAAGTCCGTTGTATATATGTATATACATATGTATATGTGTGTATATGTGTGTGTGTTTGTGTGTCTGTGTCTGTCCCCCCACCATTGCTTGACAACCGATGCTGGTGTGTTTACGTCCCCGTAACTTAGTGGTTCGGCAAAAGAGACCGATAGAATAAGTACTAGACTTACAAAGAATAAGTCCCGGGGTCAATTTGCTCGACTAAAGGTGGTGCTCCAGCATGGCCACAAGCAAATGACTGAAACAAGTAAAAGAGAGTAAAAGAGAGTACTATCTTATATTTGATCAAGATACATTAGATTATGCAATTCCAGATATGCCTAAATATGTAGGATGGTCATGTACGGAATGACTTTGATCATGTATTTTTATTTAAATGAGCTGACCGGGAAATAAAAATCAAGAACAATAGTGAACAAAGAATCGGTATAGCAAAGAGAATGCCATGTTGATTCCTTGCCTAAAGATTTAGGTGTTTGTATTACATGACTGTACTCTGGGCAATACAGACATTCCAGTTAGCTGACAGCAGAACAGTAAAAACTGGAATCAAATCAGGATATGACTAAGTTTCTACTATAACAAATTTGAAACAAACCACTGATGTTGTGTCGGAACCTGGTAAAAGGACCGAGTAGTCCCTGTTGAATAGAGTTAATACTTAATACATAATAGTGCTGCTTTGATGGTAGTGGTACAATGTTCAGTGTAGATGTGTGGGCAGCTGCTGCAAATGTGGTAGTGGTATGATAATGGTTGAAACAGTGGTGATGATGTTGGTGGCTGTGGATTATGTAGCAGGGTATGCAGTGTTGTAATAATAATGGTAATTGATCAGTGAAGTTAGTGATGGGGTATATTTTGTGGTCATGCCTATTATTGTGAAGATTGGGTTGCAGATGTGTGGCGTAGGTTGCAGTGATGGTGGTTGTAGCTGTGCAGGGATGGCTTTACAATTCTGGCTATAGTGCTGGTGTGGCAGCTGCTTGGAAAATTTAGGCTTTTGGCTCTCCTAAGAGCACTGGTGTGCTGTAAAGAGTACCTTGGGGGAGTTTGAATTTTTAAAAATATTATCTAAGGCTTTAGGAATTCCATGCTAACTTTGCAGTATCTTGAAAAGCTTGTCATTCATAATCTTGCTATTTGTAAATATGATCATTGTGGAGGTGCAATGGCCCAGTGGTTAGGGCAGTAGACTCATGGTCAGAGGATCGTGGTTTTGATTCCCAGACCAGGTGTTGTGTGTGTTTATTGAGTGAAAACACCAAAAGCTCCAGCAGGGGGGGGGGGGTGACCCCTGTTGTACTCTTTTGCCCCAACTTTCTCTCACTCTATCTTCCTGTTTCTTGAGTAAAGCTGCGATGGATTGGCCCAGTTGGTGGTTGGGGGGGGGGGGGGGGCACATACACCATAGAAACCAGGAAACTGGGCCCACGAGACTGGCTAGGCTTTAAAAAGGGTGCACAAAAAAAATAAAATTAAAATATGATCCTTAAATATATATTGAAAGTATAGGTGCAGGTGTGATTGTGTGGTAAGAAGTTTGCTTCCCAACTACATGTTTCTAGGTTCAGTCCCACTGAGTGGCACCTTGGGCAATTGTCTTCTACTATAACCTTGGGCCAACCAGAGTCTTGTGAGCAGATTTGATGGGTAGAATTTGAAAAGAAACTTGTGTGTGTGTGTGTGTGTGTGTGTGTGTGTGTGTGTGTGTGTGTGTGTGTGTGTGTGTGTGTGTGTGTGTGTTCTCTGCTACCACTTGTGTGTTCTCTGTACTTATCGCACATGCATACATCCATGTTGTACACACACACTTTGTATGCATGACGACCTGTCTATTATTATGTATATATGACGCACATACACGTTAACATATCAATAAAACCTTCTACCCTGGTTGTGTCTCTCTTTTCCTTCTGGCACTAATACTCATTTAACCCTTTTCCTTCCATGAACTATATATGGAATTGTGAAGCACCCAGCAAGTGCTAATCTCATTTTCCTACAAAGTATATTCCAACACTGCCCTTATAAGCCTCTCACTCAGCTTCTATTTGTTTCTCTGTGCTACAGAACAACTAATATTATTTCTCCTTTAAGTACATTCCAACACTGCCTTCATAAACCTCTCACTCAGTTTTGGCTTGTTCCTGTGTGTGACATGACAACTAATATTATTTCTCCTTTAAGTACATTCCAACACTGCCTTCATAAACCTCTCACTCAGTTTTGGCTTGTTCCTGTGTGTGACATGACAACTAATATTATTTCTCCTTTAAGTACATTCCAACACTGCCTTCATAAACCTCTCACTCAGTTTTGGCTTGTTCCTGTGTGTGACATGACAACTAATATTATTTCTCCTTTAAGTACATTCCAACACTGCCTTCATAAACCTCTCACTCAGTTTTGGCTTGTTCCTGTGTGTGACATGACAACTAATATTATTTCTCCTTTAAGTACATTCCAACACTGCCTTCATAAACCTCTCACTCAGTTTTGGCTTGTTCCTGTGTGTGACATGACAACTAATATTATTTCTCCTTTAAGTACATTCCAACACTGCCTTCATAAACCTCTCACTCAGTTTTGGCTTGTTCCTGTGTGTGACATTTCTCCTTTAAGTATAAGTTTGAAAGGTGTGTGAATGGAGAGGAGTTCCAACTAGATGAAATCTCCAGACAGTTTAAAATCACAAGCCTCCAGCATACAAGTGTTTAAAAAACGTCAGAGAAGGGCACCTAGGAATCACAACCTGGATGTAGCCCAGCCCCCTTAGAGTGTAAGAAGTTAAGGGGCCAAGCATTTGCCTGAATGGTGTGGGGTTTCTTCTCTGAAGACCTTCTGCTGTTCAGCTCTCTTGAGGGATTCTTATCACCAATGCTTCTGCTGTCTACACTACAACAGCCTAAACTAGTGGTTCTCCATCACTTTGACTTACAGGTGCACTGGAGATCAAAAACAGAATTTACCTGTGTGTTCAGCATTGAAGTTTAAAAATTACAGTTGCATTTTCCATGGAATTATATTTAAAAGAAAGAAAATGTTTTGATTCAAAATTAATTGTTTTCTTTAAATTGAAAACTATTGCTTGCCTTGTTGTTTCCTTTTATCTTTTATTTGTTTCAAGCACAAGACTGTGGCCATGCTGGGGCACCACCTTGAAGAATTTTACTCAAACAAATTGATTCCACTATGTATTTCATCAGTCTTTTGCCAAAATACTAAATATGGGGATGTAAACATACCAAAACGAGTTATCAAGTGGTAGCAGAGAACACACACACACACACACACACACACAAATAAACGCAGACACACACACACACACACACGCATACGCACACACACATAAACGCAGACACACACATACACACACACAGCAGGTTTCTTTTCAGTTTCCATCCATCAAATCCACTCACAAGGCTTTGGTCAGAGCAAGGAGGCTATATAGTAAAAGACACTTGCCCAAGGTGCCACTCAGATAGATAGATAAACAAACAGGCAGACAGGCAGACAGATAGATATACATGTACATATACATACATGCATAAATGAACATTATACTTAGAGATATATACGTGTAAGTGCGTATGTGTGCATGTGTGTATGTGTGTATACAGTCAAAAGTTGAGCTTTAGAGATGCTCAATATGAAAAACACATAGTGGTGCTCAAATGGTTTGAACTTAGGCTCTGAAATCTGTATCGAGGTTTATATATATATATATATATGAAGCCTAATCATGTTTATCTGCATCACTATTTTTCTCTCTCTCTCTTTCTCTCTCTCTCTTTCTCTCTATCTCTCTCTTTCTCTCTCTCTCTTTCTCTCTCTCTCTCTCTCTCTCTCTCTCTCTCTCTCTCTCTATATATATATATATATATATATATATTTGTGTGTATGCATGTATGTGTGTGTATATGCCTTAAGTACGTATATACATATGGGCATATATACATATGCATGTACGTACATAAGTGTGTACATATGTATGCATGTTTCAATGTTGTGTGTGCTTTAGTATGCATGCATGTGTGTATATCAGTATTTTTATGCATGCCTTCAAGCATATGAACGTGTATATATATGTACTTACATATAAAAATTATAGATATGATTGTTTGCATATAGATATCATATGTACGTCTGTTGTTTTTCTTTGAGATGAATTTTTTTGTATTTACTTTGATTAGATACTTGCTGAATCTAGTGCAAAATTATTCAAATATAGAATAAATGGCAAAAAAAAAAAAAAAATCCAAACTCTAAGAAATTCCTTGTGGGTCTGCAGCAGTTAAAAAAAAATGAACAGTAATAAATAAAAATAATTGCAATATAAATGTTTTAAGAAAAAAGTAAATTACCAATGTTTCGGATTATGTCCTTTTACAAGAGAGAGAAGAAATAGAGTAAAAAAAACAAACAAAAAAAATCAAATCTGTGTTGTTATACAGGAGTTATGGTATTAATAATGGTTTTGAATTGTGGCATAAAGCCACCAGTTTTAGGAGAAGGAATAAGTTAGTATCATTGAACCTAGTGCTTGACTACCAGTTATTGTATCTACTCTGAAAGGATGAAAAGCAAAGTCAACGTCTTTGGAATTTGAACTCAGAATCGAAAGATGGGTAAAACGCTGCTAAGAATTTTGTCCAGTCTGTTAGCAACTCTGTCAACTTGCTGCCAGTTATGATATTAATAATAAAGTATTAAGGCGGTGAGCTGGCAGAAACGTTAGCACGCCGGGCGGAATGCTTAGCGGTATTTCGTCTGTCTTTACATTCTGAGTTCAAATTCTGCCGAGGTCGACTTTGCCTTTCATCCTTTCGGGGTCGATAAATTAAGCACCAGTTACGCACTGGGGTCGATCTAATCGACTTCCCCCTCCCCCAAAATTTCGGGCCTTGTGCCTAGAGAAGAAAAGAATAATAAAGAATTAAAGAAATGAGTTAAAAATGTGGTTTCTGTATAGAGAGTGGTGAAGATGGATGAAGGATAGAATGTCTGACCAGTCCTTGGCTGGTACTTATTTTATCAACCCCAAAAAGATGAAAAGTAAAGTCAGCTTTAGTGGAATTTGAACTCTGAATGTAAAAATGGATGAAATGCCACTAAGCATTTTGTCTGGTCTGTTAACAACTCTTTTAGTTTGCTGCCAGTTCTGATATTAATAATAAAGAATTAAAGAAATGGGTTAAGTGTGTGATTTCAGTATAGAGGATGGTGGAGATGGATGATGGATAGAATGTCTGACTTACACACAAAGAATAGCAGATAGTAGTAGAGTCGGTGCATAAATGAAGTCAGTCTGAGTGTGCAAGCATGTAAGTGTAACAATATGTTCATATGAGCAAGTAAGCAAATAGGTTGAATAGATTTAAATCAGTGGTTCTCAACCATTCTTTGTCTGTAGACCCCTTTGATTCTTATTTTACTCAACTGGACCCTCTTAACCATTTGATGTTTTAAAAATATTATAATATATTTTTATAATTAAATAACAGTTTATAGCAGAGACTCCAGCAAAGAAGATCTGAAGAAGGAATTGTAATTCCGAAATATCATCGGACTATAAATAACTAAATTACAACAGGTATATAGTCCATTTTTTGTTCTATAGTGCATTGTTATACCATTCTAAACTTTTTATTCTTTACAAACAATACACAATGCTTCAAGCGAACTACAATACTCTCCTATTTGTAAGAATTGTTTTAAAAAAATATTAAAATATTTTGAGTTTTGTAGAAATATAACCAGTTTATTGCAAATAACTTTTAACAACTAAATGTTATATGAACCCTCAAGGGTCATATGGACCCTAATTAAGAATCACTGCTTTAGGGTATAAGTATTCTAGAACATTGTTCAAGTTATGTAATAACTAGTAATATGACAGAGATGGGTAGATTACCCATTTGGATATTGTGATTGCCTCAGTTAATTTATTTGTGAAATATTAATTTTAATGACAGAACCTTATATGGATCCCAAAGGAGTCGTGTGGACCCCAGTTGAGAACCACTGAACCATTGATCTAGATAGATATGCAGGTAGAGCAAGAAAGGAAATGGAAAGTATGAGAGATTATGTAGTTGGTTGCTGATGCTGAAGGAGAAAACAGCTCAGTTGGAAAACAAGTTGTTGGTAAAGTAATGTAAGGCACAGGAGTGGCTGTGTGGTAAGTAGCTCGCTTACCACCCACATGGTTCTGGGTTCAGTCCCACTGCATGGCACCTTGGGCAAGTGTCTTCTACTATGGCCTCAGGCTGGCCAAAGCCTTGTGAATGGATTTAGTAGACGGAAACTGAAAGAAGCCCATCGTATATATGAATATGTATATATATATGTGTGTTTGTGTGTCTCTGTTTGTCCCCCCAACATCGATGTTTGGGTGTTTACATCCCTGTAACTTAGCGGTTCGGCAAAAGAAACCGATAGAATAAGTACTAGGCTTACAAAGAATAAGTACCGGGGGTGATTTGCTCGATTAAAGGCAGTGCTCCAGCATGGCCACAGTCAAATGACTGAAACAATTAAAAGAGTAAAGGAAAGGCAACCAAAGTGTTGCTAAAAGAGTAAGACAAAAATAGTGGTTGTGTGAATGATCAATAGAAATGAAATGCTGAGCCACAGATGGGAATGGATAGTGAGGAGAAAAGGAAGAGAAAAGAATGTGGTTTGTTAGAGGGCCCGAGTGGGAATGGATTAGGGTAATTCTTTGGTAGAATTAGAATAGCATAAATGAGACAAAGCAGGACTTCTGAATCATAGGTTCCGTCCATCTCAAGGGCTTCTACACAGTTTTTACCTATTCACAGATCTTGGATTAACCCAGGGCCACAATAAATAAATTTGTCCAATGTACCACACAATGAGATCAAACCTGAATTCCATAGTTTCAAAGAAAACTTCTCAACCACTCAGCTACTCCCATCACTTCACCTGTATTGTTTACACCAAGCTATCTTGAGAGAAAGTATTTGGTTTTTTATTTTAAAGGCTTAGAAGAAGAAGCTGGCATTTTTGACACTTTCCATGGTCTTTGAGACTGGTGAAGAAGAAGAATAAAAGTTACTCAGACTGGAGATTTTTGTTAAATGCTTACAACAGACTGGATCCCACTAAAGGCATCTAAGAGCCAGATGGTTGTGTTAAATAACAGGAATTGTTTTTTCACAGTTTCCATCTATAAAGTTTTGTTCACAGGATTTTCGACAACTCAAAGTTATGCTGGAGGACAATTGGGTAAGGTCTCACACAGTATGATCAAATCCCCAAATCTCAGTAGTGTGAAGTGAATATCTTGACTACACAGCTGTGACTGCACCAATAGATTTCCAGGAGCATGCTTAACCCCTAAAACAGTGGCCATCATCAATTGATATTTCATTAAAGAACAATAGACATCACCAACTGATGTTTTGTTTTTTCTGACTTTCCTTCAACATCAGATGAGGCAGATGATGATGACGATGCTCTAGATCAGTGTTTTTCAACCATTTTACCCTTGCATAACCCTTAAAAAATAAATTACATGTCTCAAGGAACCCCTGAACAAAAAAATTATATACTATATCTTTCTCATATTTTTTTCATCATACTTCACATAGTAAATATCATCTCTCTCTCTCTCTCTCTCTCTCTCTCTCTATATATATATATATATATATATATATATACATACGGTATCCATAAATTACAGACATCACTAAATATATCCCCAATGATTGTTATATTTTCTTGATAACATAGCAGGTTAGATAGAATGATGTCTATATTACAATAACCAATAATATGTTGTGCATGTATAGTAATACTACAATCATGAAATTAGTATTAGCTTATCTCACTCTTTCTCATGGAAGACCTAAGAACCTTTTGTGGAACCCTGGTTGAGAAACACTGCTCTAGATAGGACAGAAGAAAGTGAAGCTTCAACTAGCTCTGGATGGCGATGTACTGATTTTTCTCCATTCGTAGATTAGTTTGACAAAAACAATACAGGAATCTCAAATGAATTTATGCTCATACCAGGTGCAAAGGAAAGTGAATATTTTGTTTCACTTAGATTTTGTACTTGTTTAAAGTGAAAATAAATATTTAAAAAATTACCATTAAGGAAAAGAGACATTTAAAAACTATTTTGCTCATTTGGCACACATTCACACACTCCT
Source organism: Octopus bimaculoides (assembly GCF_046866305.1). Classification (NCBI taxonomy): domain Eukaryota; kingdom Metazoa; phylum Mollusca; class Cephalopoda; order Octopoda; family Octopodidae; genus Octopus; species Octopus bimaculoides. The sequence continues at coordinate 18,611,996 of NC_142944.1, read as the reverse complement.
TGCCTGCCATTTAAGAGTTTAAGCAGAGGGCTCGTTAACCTGCCTTGCTATCTTTGATGGGTAAATTGGTTGTTAGATAGGTGAAGCAAATTTACTGCCAAAAGTATTTGGCCTCAAACTAGTGAAGCTCCGACCTTTTCAATGACCTGAAGTACATTTTTGATATGACCTGGCAGGGTACATCTAAGCGGTGTGTGTGTGAAGAGAAGAGTATGTAAAATCAGTGATGGTTAGTTAAAGACTGATGCGAATATACACACACATATATATATGTGTGTATATTTGTAATATGATTATACTTGGATATACACACTGCACAAATGTGTATTCAAGTATCCCTAAAGATGTATGTATATGAACAGAAAAGTGTATAGGGTTGAGGGTGTATACGAATGCATGCAGAAGTTATATTTTCTTAAGTATATGCTTATGAATAACATTTTGTTTCTCAGAATATATATATATATATATATATATATATATATGTATGTATGTATATATACACATGTATATATATATATATATATATATATATATATATATATATATATATATATGTATACATATATGTCTATATATATATATATATATATATATATATATATATAATTGTATGTGTTGGTATATGAATACATGTATAATGTATTTTCTGCTTTTTATGTTTAAAATGGTATAAAACGATGCATTAAATAATTAAGTATTAATTAACAAAAAAAAAAGGACACTAATTAAATAATTTATTAATTTAGCTCTCACATCAGTGATGCCAATAATATTTGTTCTCTCCCATTGTGAGAACTGCAGAGTAAAAAGGTAGACAGCCAGGTGCCATGTCCACAAGGTAGCTTTGATTCCTAGTCGAAGTTAACTTAATTTTTTTTTTTTTTTAATTCATAGTTCTACATTCGGTAATAATGTCCATTTTTTTCTTTTCATTGTTGAGAATTTTTATTTTGTTTGATATTGCTTATATTTGCTGATAATATTTGCTTTTGTTAACAACATTTATTTTGGTTGAAAATGTTTGGTATTTGTTAATACCGCTTGTCTCTTTTTCTTTAATTTTCATTTTTGATTCGTTTATATTTAATTCTTATTTCTAAAATTCCATGTCCTGTTTTATTAATATTTGCTGATATTTATGTTCAATATTCCCCTTATTTTCTTCAATTCTTTTTTCTTCATATTCATTTTGTTTCATACATGCAGTACTGCAATTTTTATTTGTTAACATACTTCTTTTTTTCTCAAATAATGTTTGTTTGTTATTAATGGTGTTTTTTCATTCTTCTTTCTAATTTTCCAGCTCTGTTTTGGAAATGTATTTTGTGTTTTCTTGCTATTTTTTGAGTTTCTTCTCAAGCTTTATTTTTTTCAAATTCTCGGCTCAGTTCTGCTAATGATGCTTATTTCTTGTTAATAAAATACATACATACATACATTTTTTAAATCTCTAGTTCTGTTTTGTTCTGTTCGTAATCCTCTTTCTTCATTTTCTTTTCTTTCTTAACAAAAAAAAAAAAAAATGAAGAGATAACACATTCTATTATACTGGTTTATCTGTTAGAAAAACAGCAGAGGCTTTAACCTGTAATTACATAAAGAAGATGAAATATGTTGAATTACTAATAGATAAGACTTGCTATAAAAAAAAAAATTCTAACAGGTAATGTTACCAAGAAACTATTTGCTGCCATCAAATTCAATGATCTTGTTCAAAGAAATCTAATATTGTTATACCTTGTTATATACTTTGCAGTACTGAGAAAAAGTGCATGGCTCAGTGGTTAGAGCATTAGGCTCACAATCATGAGGTAGGGAGTTTGATTCCTGGACAAGGCAGCAAGCTGGCAGAAATGTTAGCATGCTGGGCGAAATGCTTAGCGGTATTTCGTCTGCTGCTGCATTCCGAGTTCAAATTCCGCAGAGGTCGACTTTGCCTTTCATCCTTTCGGGGTCGATTAAATAAGTACCAGTTATGCACTGGGGTCGATATAATCGACTTAATCCGTTTGTCTGTCCTTGTTTGTCCTCTCTATGTTTAGCCCCTTGTGGGCAATAAATAAATAAGGGCTGCGTGTTGTGTTCTTGAGCAAGACACTTTATTTCACATTGCTCCAGTTCACTCAGCTGTAGAAATGAGTTGCCAAGCTGTATCGGCCTTTGCCTTTCCCTCGAATAACATTGATGGTGTGGAGGGGAAGTGGGTATGCATGGGCGACTGCTTATCTTCCATAAACAACCTTGCTCAAACTCGTGCTTTGGAGGGGAACTTTCTCGGTGCAATCCCATGGTCATTTATGACTGAAGGGGGTCTTTACCCTTTTTACTGAGAAAATGAAAGTGATTTGCAGTAACATTACAGAGGTATTTATGAAGTACTTTAGCAGGTATGTGTGGGGAGGCACTATGTTGATGGTATTTAAATGACCTGCTCTCTGGTTAGAGGATAACTAGACATCGAAGTGTTGCTTCTTCTCACCACAGCAATCTATGAAATGTAGTTGATTTTTTTCCTTGATGCCAGTCATGGAAGCTCTGCAAGAAGGTCTTAGTTGTGCTGTTCCATCTCTGCTTATTGTATCCCAAATACCCCCCCCCCCAAAAAAAAAATTGATTCTACAGCAAGCAACCTGTTCTTTTCTGACTCCCTCATCTGCTATCTATCTTTAATCATAAAGGTACTTTCTTTGGGGTTTATAGTTTTGTAAGGTGCATGGTAACCTCAATAATGATTGATGATGCCATGAAAAAGCAAAATACAACCCCCCCCCCACCCAATACACTCTCTAAACCGACTAGATTTAGGAAGGTATCCATCTATTGGAAAAATGTCAAAGTAAACAGTGTAGTGCATATGTGTAGCATGGTTCTGGGTTCAGTCCCACTATGTGGCACCTTGTCCAAAGCCTTGTGAGTGAATTTGGTAGACAGAAACTGAAAAAAGCCCATCGTATATAAGCCAAGTGAGACCATAACCCATGGCCTATGCCAGGGGTGTAACCAGCCCACTTATGCATACCTTTCCTTCATTGGGCACTAAACTCTGCTTGTGAAGACCTGTTGAGGCAAGTGAAATTGAAATCGAATCAAATTCGATGACTGGCACCCATGCCAGGAGAGCGTTAAAAGCACCATCCAAGCGTGATGCCGGTGGCACATAAAAAGCACCATTTGAGCATGATAGTTACCAGCGTCGGCTTACTGGCACTTGTGCCGGTGGCACGTGAAAAACATTTGAGTGAGTGCTGCTGGACTGGCTCCCGTGCAGGTGGCACGTAAAAAACACCATTTGAATGTGGTCGTTGCCAGTACCGCCTGACTGGCCCTCGTGCCAGTGGCACGTAAAAGCACCCACTACTCTCTCAGAGTGGTTGGCATTAGGAAGGGCATCCAACTGTAGAAACTCTACCAGATCAGATTGGAGCATGGTGCAGCCATCTGGTTTGCCAGTCCTCGGTCAAATCATCCAACCCATGCTAGCATTGAAAGAAGACGTTAAACGATGATGATGATGATGATATATATATATATATATATATATATATATATATATATATGTATGTGTCTTTGTGTCTTCCCTGCCCCTGCTATCACTTGACAACTGACGTTGGTGTGGTTACATCCCTGTAACTTAGCAGTTCAGTGGAAAGAGAACAACAGAATAAGTACTAGGCATATAAAGAATAAGTTCCGGGGTCGATTTCTTTTGCTAAAACTCTTTAAGGCAGCATGGCCACAGTCAAGTGACTGAAACAAGTAAAAGAATAAAAGAACGTGCACATATTAATGCATATTACAATATATACCCAACTTCCATAATTACCATTATTTTTTTTGCATAAGTTAGTTGCAACTGCACAAATGAGTGGAGTGGGGGATTTCCTGAGTTCTGTGATACATGTGATACTCAGCACTTAATCCTTGGTCATTTCCTCTGTGAGCAGCTGATCATCTTGAGATCAGTTTTCTTCCACTTCATCGCACGTTTTCTTTGGCTTCCCTCTTTAACAGGTTATATCGAATGCAATTTATGGAGCTGTCATGTTCCATATTCATCACATGCCCATAGCATGGTCTTCTCTCTTAGAGGCAATATCTGATTCCTTTTATGCCGATTGTGCTTGGTCATTCATTCACTTTGCTCATAATCACTTCATTTCTATCTTGTCTTGACATTTCATCAGCATTCTCAGCCCACATCTTAATTCTATGCAGCATTCACAGTTCATACACAAAGCATCACACAATCTACCTGTTGCTCTGAGGGTGAAACACCAAACTATTATACAATCAGAGGTAATAAACTCCTAAAATTTCTCCAGCTTATTTTTTCATTTACAGAGGTTTTTATACATTCAGAATATCAATTGCTGCTGCTAATTAGACCACCAGGGTAATGGAAATTATCAACTACTTTTAGAGAGCCATCTTAATGTTTTGTTGTCATTATACATCTACTGCAAACAAAGTCTACTTTTTCTGTTTGCTTGTCTGTGATTCCACTGCACTTCTTGTGCATCCATATATCATCATCATCATCATTGCCGTTTAACGTCTGCTTTCCATGCTGGCATGAGTCGGACGGTTTGACTGAGGGCTGGCAAGCCAGAAGGCTGCACCGGGCTCCAATCTGATCTGGCAAAGTTTCTACAGCTGGATGCCCTTCCAAACGTCAACCACTCCAGGAGTGTAGTGGGTGGTACTGGCATCAGCTATGCTTGAATGGTGCTTTTTACATGCCACCAGCATGGGAGCCAGTCAGGCGGTACTGGCAATGATCATGCCTGAATAGTGCTTTTTAGATGCCACTGGCACAGAACCAGTCAGGCAGCACTGGCATCGATAACATTTGAATGATGCCTTTTATGTGCCACCGGCATGGGTGCCAATGAGGCAGTACTCTCATCAGCTACGACAACGGCTTCACTTGACGCGACAGGTCTTCACAAGTGCAGTTTATTGCCCAATGATTGAAAGGTACTCTTAAATGGGCTGGTTATTCTGCACTGGCAGGTTATGCTGCTCAATCTGTAGAAAAGGCATAGATTAAAACTCCATAAGATGCACCCGGTGTAAGCTTTGGACACATAAAAAGGTGTAGCAATAGTAGAGGAAGGTTAACAGGGAAAATAGCTTCTGTATGTGGAAGATGCACAGGTACAATTAAAGCTGAAAATGGGCAGAAAATAGACATCATCAACTGCCAGGTGGGGTAAGCTAGAGGCAGTAGATAGCTTCTGTTATCAAGGTGACCAAGTTAATAAATAGCTCTGAGAGTGTAGCTATGAGAATAAGATTAGGCTGGGCAAAGTTCAGAGAGCTTCTACCTCTGCTGGCAACAAAGGGCCGCTTTTTCAGAGTGAAAGGTAGAGTGTATGATACCTGTGTGTGAACAGCTATGTTGCATAGCAGTGAAACATGGGCTGTGACAGCCGAGGACATGTGTAGGTTTAAAAGAAACAAAGTCAGTATGCTTTGCTGGATGTGCAATGTCAGTGTGTATGTTTGACAGAGTGTAAGTTAGTCATAAGAGGCATTAGATGTGGTGTGCAAGAGAGACGGCTGCACTAGTATGGTCATGTGATGCATATGAATGAGGCCAACTGTGTAAAGAAGTGTTGATCTCTGACTGTGAAGGGAACCTGTGGTAGAGGTAGACCCAGGAAGATATGAAATGAGTTGTTGAAGCATGATCTTTGAACTTTGAGCTTCACCGAGGCAATGACTAGCGACCGAGACCTTTGGCAATATGCTGTGCTTAAGAAGACCAGTCAAGCCAAGTGAAATCGTAGTTGTGACTGATGCTGGTGTCATGTAACTGGCACCCATGCTGGTAGTACGTAAAGAGCACCTTTTGAGCATTGGGCATCATGGAGGCAAAGTGTCTGAGTTCCTTTCAAGCACTGGGCCTCACAGAGGCGAGTTCCTTTTGAGTGCTGGGCCTCATGGAGGCAATGACCAAGATCTTTGGCATTATTTCATGCTTGAGAAGAAGACCTATCAACCTGAGCAAAATCACAGTCATGGCAGATACTGGTGTCACGGAAGTGGCACCCATATCAGTGGCACATGAAAGCACCCATTACACTCTTGGGCATCCTGCCATAAAAAGGCATCCAGCCATAGAAACCATGCCAAATCTGACAGGAGTCTGGTACAGCCTTCCAGCTTACCAGCCCTGGTCAAACCGTCTAACCCATGCCAGCATGGACAACAGACGTTAAATGATGATGATGATGATGATATATACATATCAATATATTGTCTTTATTCAAAAAATTTATATCTTTGAATTTCTGTGAGTCTAATAAATATTAGAAGTGGTAACAAGACACTTGAGCATTGGAGTACCAACTGATCAAAGACAGAAAGATTTGAAATAAATGCAGTTGATGCAAGAGTCCAGTTAATTAATACAGCTTTTAGTCTATAGAATGTTGATGACATATTAACCAACAGAGTTTATTGATTATGCAAATGTGATGAATTGGTTAACATGCAGAAAGTAAAGCTGCTTAAAGTCATGATCAGAATATTTACATATAAAAGTTCAAATGCCTTATCTAAAAGGTACACTAAGTATCTAAGTTGTTTCTATTGTTCTTGTTGTTCTTCTTCTTTAAACCTAGCTCAGCCTATCATTTTGCATATACAGGCGCAGGAGTGACTGTGTGGTAAGGAGCTTGCTTCCCAACCACATGGTTCCAGGTTCGATCCCACTGCATGACACCTTGGGCAAATGTCTTTTACAATAGCCTCAGGTTGACAAAAGCCTTGTGAGTGAATTTGGTAGACGGAAACTGAAAGAAGCCTCTTGTATATATATATATATATATATATATATATATATATATATATATATATATGTATATATATATATATATATATATATATATATATATATATATATATATATATATATATATATATATATATATATATGTATATATATAAAGGCGAGCTGGCAGAAACGTTAGCATGCCAGGCGATAATGCTTACCGCTATTCCGTCTGCAGTTATGTTCTGAGTTCAAATTCTGCCGAGGTCGACTTTGCCTTTCATTCTTTCAAGGTTGATTAAATAAGTACCAGTTATGCACTGGGGTTGATGTAATTGACTTACTCCCTTGTTTGTCCTCTCTTTGTTTAGCCCCTCGTGGGCAATAAAGAAATATATATATGTGTGTGTGTGTGTGTATATGTATATGGATATATATATATATGAAATGTATATGTATTTGCATATATGTAAACATATATATATATATATATGTATATATATACAACAAGAAATAATATTTGTCTCTTATTACAGAAACAAAAGGGTTTATAGGATTGCAAAAGAAGTGCTCAAATATAAATGAAACAAAGATAAAGAAGCATTGGTTATAGAACAAACATTAAACTTAGGTCAAGGACTTCACATATAACACCACCCCTCAAACATTTGATCATATATAAAAATCACCATGGTCTACAAACACATAAAAAATGATTCATATACATAAAATCACTGAAGGGAAAAAATATAAATATTCTAATAAAATACAAATAGAACGGCTTAACAAAAGTTAAATATAATGACTAAAAATTCAAAACTACCAAAAAGCCTAATGGACTAATATAAAATAAATAAAGATAAAAATAAAAAATAATAAAGTATAAGCTCTTCATAAAAGTTTTGATCTGTGCATGTTTCATGTTTATCCTGATGAGGGGGTCATCACTGTGATGCAGTTTAATGTAAACGAACTGCGGTGGTGAGCTCTCGAAAAAGCCATAGATATATGTGAATGTTGAATTTGATCGTACTTTGAACGTACTTATGTGAGGAGAGTAAAAGACTTTTTTCAAGATGTGGAAGTCTGCTTACATATTAACTTTGGATGTACCTGTTTGAGGGAAGTAAAAGACTTTTTCAAATATTAAAAAAGAAAGATTTTTAAAATATATTTTTAAAAATATTTCAATTGTATGATAAAATCTTTTTAGTCTGTGGACACTAATTTTATTTTATTTTTATCTTTATTTATTTTATATTCGTCCAGTAGGCTTTCATAGTTTTGAATTATTAGTTGTTATATTTAACTTTTGATAAGCCGCTCTATTTGTATTTTGTTAGAATATATATATTTTTACATTCTGCGATTTTATGTATAAGTATTATTTTTTAAATGTGTTTGTAGACCATGATGTTTTTTTATATATGATTAAATGTTTGAGGGGTGATATTATATGTGAAGTAGTTGACCCAAATTTAATGTTTGTTCTATAACCAATGCTTCTTTATGTATATGCATATCTTTCTCTCTCTCTCTCTCTCTCTCTCTCTCTCTCTCTCTCTCTCTATATATATATATATATATATATATATATATATATATATATATATATATATAATGTATATATATGTATATATATATGTATGTATTTGTGTATGTGTGTCTGTGTTTGTCCCCATCCATCATCGCTTGACACCTCATTTTGCTGTGTTTACATCCCAGTAACTTGGAGGTTCAGCAAAAAAAAAAAAAGAGACCAATAGAATAAGTACTAGGCTTACAAAGAATAAGTCCTGGGGTCGATTTGTTCGACAAAAGGGGGTGCTCCAGCATGGCTGCAGTTAAATGACTGAAACAAGTATAAGAATAAAAGAATATAAGTGACCACATCATTCAATGTATTTTTTCCTATGTTATGGCATTAGGACTGTGATTTATGGTGGAGCAGGGTGAGGCAGAGCAAGGCAGGGAATTTGGCTACTTCTTCTAGCATATTGAGTAGTATAAGAGGCTCCTGTCTTAGCTCAGTAATATTTTTTTTTTGCTAGCCCTTTAGCACTTAATTTACTTAATGCTTATTTATCGACTTAATGTTTTAAATTGTTCATGCATTATCTCATAGCTTTGAGATTTCAATAATATAATTGTTTATTCTTAGATTGACATTGTAGGATAAGTGTGAGAGGCCACACATAAAACAGGTGAAATATTTTGACTGGATATAGCTAGCTTAACCCTTTAGCATTCAGATTACTCAAAACTTTGAGATTTCAATAATGTAATTGTTTATTTTCAGAATGACATTGTAGAGTAGGTGTGAGAGGCTGGATCTGGCGTTTTTGAACATAAAACAGAATATTTGGGGTTGGGCATGGTTAGATTAACCCTTTAACATGCCAAATGTAACGCTTATTTATTCACATTGTTTTGAATTAATCATGCATTATCTCATAGCTTTTAAGATTTCAATAATGTAATTGTTTATTTTCAGAACGACATTGTAGGGTAGGTGTGAGACCAGATCTGGATAGTTTGAACATAAAACAGGTAGAATATTTGATCCAGATATAGCTAGTTTAAATGCTAAAGGGTTAAAGAAGAAAGACTATATGACAAGTTAGTTACATTTTAATATACTATCTCACCATATTGTTTTACTTCAATTGATGTTTATAGTTTCATGTTGCAGAACATAAAACAGCCTGCTTCAGCAATGTTTCTGATATGGAGATGTTTAATCAGATTCTAGCTGTGTAAATAATATATTTGATGCAACAAACAATGAAATGCTGTTTGCAGCTGTTTATTTTTAAGACGAATAAAAGGGAATAAAACAAAAAAGGGGAAAAACATTTCAAATACGAGTGAAAGAGGACTTGACTTTCACTGCCAGTGAAATGTCTGTTGGTGGTGAATATTCCATGTTTTATAAAAATTACTAATGCCTGATTAATTGTAAGATCACAGAAGAGATACTAAATTAAATGCTTGCAGGATCAGTAAGATATGTGAAATTGCAATTAATTAAGCAGAACTGGATATAATCATGTGCAAAAAAAAAAAAGAAGAAAAAACAGACAAAAACAAATTAAAAAACAAAGAAACAAGTAATTAAAATTATAGTCATTTGTAATATATATATATATATATATATATATATATATGTATGTATTGTATTGTTTAAATAATTTACATTTAAGTGTTTAGATATTTCAAGAGACATCATCATCATTGTTTAACATCTGCCTTCCATGCTGGTGTGGGTTTGATGCTTTGACAGGAGCTGGCCAGGCAGAAATTTGCAGCAGACTTCTGTGTCTGCTTTGGCATAGTTTTTACAGTTGGGTGGCCTTTTTAACACCAACCACCCTGCAAAGTGAACTCAGTGTTTTTTATGTGGCACCAGCACAGGTGAGGTCAGTTTTGGTAGGGTTTTTACAGCTGGGTGCCATTTCTAGCACCATCCATCCTGCAAAGTGGACTGAGTGCTTTTTATGTAGCACCAGCACCAGCAGGGTCACCAAAGTAACTTGCAAGACAAGGAATCATTGAGAGGGAGGAGGCTGTGAAATGTTAGAGTGTGACACAGAGACAGAGAAGCAGAAACAGGTATATTGCTATGGAGAAGGTACATGGTTAACTGGCCAGAGAGAAAGAGAGAGAGAGAGAGAGAGAGGGAGAGAGAGAGAGAGAGAGAGAGAGAGAGAGAGAGAGAGAGAGAGAGAGAGAGAGAGGGGAGAGAGTTATTGTTGTTGTCACTATTCTGTTATCATACAGCATTTGTTACTGGTGGTGTTATACAGGTGCCACCTCTCCACAGTCAGTGGGCTGAGGTGGCACCTTCAATTGCCAAGCATTTCTCTAAGTATTCTGATAACAATAATAAGTGCTTTCTACTTGGAGAGCATCTATTCAAGGTTGACTTTGCCTTTCATCCTTTCTGGGCGATAAAATAAATATCAGTTGAATATTGGGATCAAAGTAATCAACTTACCCCACTCCTCCGAAATTGCTGGCCTTGTGCCAAAATTTGAAACCATTATTATTATTATTAATATTATTATTATTAATATTATTATTATTATTGAGTGAGAGAGCAGTGCATGCCATGAAAGTGACACTGGGGTACAAATATACGACTACTCGTCAGATAAGAGTACACCAGGCACATGCATCACAATAGATGCGCGACATGGTGATCTCATATCAAGATAAACAGCACATAACTGATGGGGCTCAGAATTTTCTTCAGGTCGAGTAGCCCATCCTGCTCAAAAGGTCCCTGAATAAGGTTTGTTTAAGGATGTTGAACAAAGCACCCATGTTTCCAGAGGTGAATTATTCAAACCCCAAAGAATTCCTCTGAACACATGGCTATGATTCTCCCCCACTACTTCTGCTCGTGATCAGAGATGCACATATCGTCAGCCATCAAGGGACATGCTTAACTGGTTAAGGTCAAACAACTGACAAGCAAATCTGTGGTATTGAGCAGAATATTTGATGTAGCCCATCTTTTATACCAAGACAAAACAATGTACATAACACTACCAATCAGTTAAGATCAAAAGCCATGAGAGCTACTGCTTGGTACTGCATCAGGGCAATTATTATTATTATCATTATTATTATTATTATTATTATTACTACTTTTATTGTTATTATTATTATTATTATTATTATTATTTTTATTATCATCATCATCATCATCATCATTATTATTATTATTACTGCTATCGTTATTACTTATTGTTTGCTTCTTAATCTTTTGGGGCAATAAAATGAGTACCAGTTGAACACCAGGGCTGATGTAACCAACTGAATCCTTCTTTTAAGATTGCTGGCCTTGCGCCAAAATTTGAAACTGCTGTTGTTATCATTATTATTATCATCATCATTATTATTATCACTGTTGTTATTATTATTATTGGTGTTGTTGTTGTTCTTATTATACTCTTTGCCATTAATTTTCCTTTGGTTTCACGATAAGATCAACTGATTGTCTTGATTCTATTGAGACAATCAATAGATGCTAATGAATGCATATTATGAGCCAGCAGTAAATAAATATATACTATTGTCGCTGTCTTTCATCAGTAATGTGCGTTGTTTGTAATGTGTTCCATTTGAAATACGTTTTCTTCTTCTTCTTCTTCCCTCACCCCACCGCTACCGTTATGTGTTACAAGCAATCTGTGCCACCATTAATGTATGGTGTAACGTACTGTTATATATTACTGGTAAAATATTTTTGGTTAAAATAAGCTGCATAACCCTCAAAGACACATCGCCAGTAAACTTAGATGTGTTTTTCATAAGACACGACAATGGAGGCAATCAATATACACTGCATTTACAGCTTTTATAAACAACAGGGATTTATGGTCATTCAGTTGCTGCTTTGTTGGATACAATGACTTGGGTTCCATTACATCCAATCAATGGACTAACCTGCTCATGAAATTAATGTGCAAGTGGCTGTGTACGCCATAGATATAAGTGTACCCTCGTTGTAGTTCTCAGGGAGATTCAGCATGACTGAGAATGTGACAAGGCTGGTCCTTTGAAATACAGGTACAAATAATTTTTTGCCAGCTGAGTAGACAGGAACAACGTGAAGTGAAGTGTCTTGCTCAAGGATACAATGTGTTGCCAAGTATCAAATTCAGGACCTAACAACCATGAGCCAAATGCCCTAACCATTAAGCCATGCATCTTCACAAAGAGGGTTCCAGTTGATCCAATTGACCAAACAGCCTGCTTGTGAAATTAATGTGCAAGCGGCTGAGTACTCCACAGACACGTGTACCTTTAACGTAGTCCTCAGGGAGATTCAGCATGACGTAGAGTGTGACAAGGCTGGCCCTTTAAATTACAGATACTACACATTTTTGCCAGTTGAGCGAACTGGAACATATGAAATAAAGTGTCTTGCTCAAAGACGGAATGCACTACTGAGTATCAAACTCACAAACTTACAGTCATGAACCGAATGCCCAAACCACTAAGCCATGCAACTTCACAGTATCTAACAGTAAATATCTTAACATAGTATCAAAGCAGCAATCAACAATCCCAGTTCATAGTTCTCTGATAAAAATCCTTATAGGCTACCACCTAAGCATCATCATCTCTCTCAACATCACTTCAAATTTAGACACTAGCAGTTATCTTCCATTTTAAAAACTTAATGAGTAATTGATATCATCAACACTGGCTCGAGCTATTCACCTTCTGTCATTAAGAATTTATTCAAAAACATCTGAATATGCTTATCAGGTATCGTTTTAGAATGAAGCTTCATACAATAGCATAATATTCTGTAATTATTTTTTTTTCTCTTTTAATGTTTGGTGATGCAAACAAAAAACAAAAAAAAACAGAACTCAAAACATAAGTGTCTATACACACACACACACACACACACACACATTAATATTTAGCAGAACCAATATGCCGAGAGTTTCATACATTAACACTTATCAAACTAGTTATACATACATACATACATACATATATATATGTACATGTGTGTGCAAACAGGCAAAATAGAACTCAAAACACGAGTGTATGTATATACTCTATACGTTTCTTTTTCATTCTCTTTCTCTATTTATTTCCTCTTATTCTTTTCTGTCAAAGAGCATAGGCTCGAAACGTAAAAGACTTTTCCATTTTTCCCGAGCATCAAACTAATACACCTGCTTGTTGTTCCTTCACCTGTCTTCATCTTTTGTTTTTCTATATATTTGAACTATATATATATATTATTATCATTGACCGTTGACTGAACACTATTCAATTTTTTTTTCTCCATCAATTTTTTTTCTCAATCAATTTTTTTTCTCCGTGTTTTTCTCCTTGTCTCCGTATTCTTTCTGTTGAAGAGCGTAGCTCGAAACGTCAAAGACTTTCCGTATTCCTGAGCGTCATACTAATACATCCTTTTGTTATTTACCCCACCTGTCCTCGTCTGTTGTTGTTTTTTCGTATATTCTCCAATATATATATATATATATACGTATATATATGTGTGTGTGTGTGTGTGTGTATGTGTATATGTATATATATATATATCAAATGGATGTGTTATAAAACTATTTCACACTTACAATAACAGCCATACCAACAATCCAACATACTTCCATCATCAGCTGCCCTACGGATATCACAATGGTTTCGACACCAGGGCAGTACCATTCAATCCGGCGGTGTCAACAGCACTAAAATAAGTGTTGTTTGGGAACAAACATACCTTAGATATCACCACATTCATTCAATCTTCATTCTAGGAAGGATTAAACACTAACATTATTAATTAAACTACAACAAAGAAACACATTTACCCTATGTACAAAAATAGTATCTGTAAATAAATTCAATAAGTAAACCTATAGCTAACTCCTAAATTATCTAACTAAATAACAGATTAGCTCTTGAACTCCATGCAGATAATATTCCTACTAGTCTTCCATAGTTATTAATATAAAAGTGAAAGCTTTTATATTCTATTCACTTCAAAACAAAACAAACTTGATTGAACTTAACTAATAATATAACTAATTCTGAGTGATTTACACTATTTCATAATCCAAAAGTTAATAATCAAAACACTCATCATCATCGTCGTTTAACGTCTGCTTTCCATGCTAGCATGGGTTGGACGATTTAACTGAGGACTGGTGAAACCAGATGGCTACACCTGGCTCCAATCTGATTTGGCAGAGTTTCTACAGCTGGATGCCCTTCCTAACGCCAACCACTCTGAGAGTGTACTGGGTGCTTTTACGTGCCACCCGCACGAGGGCCAGTCAGGAGGTACTGGCAACGGCCACGCTCGAAATGGTGTATTTTACATGCCACCTGCACAGGAGCCAGTCCAGCGGCACTGGCAACGATCTCGCTCTCATTACCCTTACATGCTTTAATGTTAAACTTATACCAGTAACTCAGTAAATAATACTAAAATATCCTTATAAATAGGAACTAATAAAAGAATACCTGTAATTAACAATTATTTGAGAAACCTTGTTACGATTAAAGCTAAATATATAACCTGTTGTTTACTGCTCAACTTAGGCATTTTCAATTTCCACAATTTTTTATTTTCACTCCACCCTAATATTCATATTGTTTGCTGTATTCTGTGTATCTCATAACAGTGCAAGTATAATGTATTATACATTTTGATTTCTGTAGCATTTGTAAGGAATTGGGCAACAAGAGTAACTCTCAAGGAATTGCTGAGACATTGGTGTTGATCTGTCAGTCAAAGAGGCTTTGAGTCTTTTGAAGATGATAGAGAATGCAACACGTTCTATGAATGTTGACCGTTCAGTCTCTTTCAGTTACATAAGGAAAAGGAAAAAAAAAACTCACTGATTTCTCACCACTAAGTAATCCAATGCAAAATGACATGTTCACACACACACACACACACACACATATACACACAGAGACATACATGCATGCACACTCACATACACACACACAGATGCACACAAGTGTACATATACACTCACATACACACATGCATGCATACACACATGCGTGCACATATACACAAACACATATGCACACATGCACATATATGCAAACACAATGCACACACACGTGCGCACATGCACGTGCACACACACATGCACGCATATGCACGCACATGCACGCACACACACACACAAATATGCCTTTTTCTTTTTTTTCCAAAGTATTTTTCTTTCTTCCAGTTATTAAATCTGTGGTTAAAATGAGCAGCAGAAACCAAAGAAAAGCTAATCAGTTGAGAGAAGTAATTCAAGTTTGGTTTCTATACCTGCTGTACATGACAGTCAAGCTATTTCACTCTTTGTTTCATTGATTCTTTGGTTAAACATTGTATGGCTGATGAATCAACGAACCATGGCAGTTTCAAGGCAAATCTGAAAGTGAAACAAAATATTCAGATAACTTCAAAACTGGAATATTTTAAATCACCAAAGTGCAAGTTTCAAAATAATCCAATGAACACAACTATTTTCTCTGCACAAAATGCAACCAGTTGTTGTACATACTGAAGTGTGACTGTGTGGTTGAGAGAGAAAGCTTGTTTTCCAGCTGTATGGTCTTGCTTTCAGTTGCACTGTGCAACACCTTCAGCAAGTGTTCTCAGGCTGATTGAAATTTGTGGGTGGACTTGGGGTAGACACAAGGAAACCAAAAAGAAGCCTGTTGTGTGTGTGTGTGTGTGTGTGTGTGTGTGTGTAGAAAAACAAACTACTTGGAGGCAAGGATGTGTAGTAAGAAGTTTGCTTCCCAACCATATGGCCTTAGGTTCAGTCTCACTGTGTGATACCTTGAGCAAGTGTCTACTACTATAGCCACGGGCCGACCAAACCTTTGTCAGAAAATTTCTAAGTGGATTTGGAACACAGAAACTGAAAGAAGACTGTCATAGATATATACACATATAGGGAGCGAATCAATTTAGATGAGATGCAGTTTGGGTTTGTGCCAGGTAAAAGCACCACTGATGCCTTATTTCTAGTGAGACAGCTGCAGGAGAAATATCTAGCCAAGGATAAACCTCTGTACCTGGCCTTCGTTGACATGGAGAAAGCCTTTGACAGGGTCCCCCGATCCCTTATCTGGTGGTCAATGAGGAAACTTGGGATAGAAGAATGGTTAGTGAGAGCTGTGCGAGCCATGTACAGAGATGCTGTCAGTAAGGTGAGGGTTGGAAATGAGTACAGTAATGAATTCCGGGTAGAGGTAGGGGTCCACCAAGGTTCCGTCCTCAGCCCCCTCCTATTTATCATAGTCCTCCAGGCGATCACAGAGGAATTCAAGACAGGTTGCCCCTGGGAGCTCCTCTATGCTGATGACCTTGCACTAATTGCGCAGTCACTATCAAAACAAGAGGAGAAGTTTCAGGTGTGGAAGCAAGGACTAGAATCGAAGGGCCTTAGAGTCAACCTAGCAAAAACCAAAATCCTAATAAGTAGGAAGGTAGATAAAACACAAACCCCTTCAGGTAGATGGCCCTGCTCAGTATGCAGTAAAGGAGTAGGTAGTAACTCTATAAGATGTACCCGGTGCAAGCTATGGACACATAAGAGGTGCAGCAATATCAAAGGCAGATTAACTACGAAGTTAGTTTTTGTATGTGGCAGATGTTCAGGTGCAATAAACACTGTAAACAAACAGGAAACAACTTCTGTCACATTCCAGGGAGAAAAACTAGAGGTAGTCGATAGCTTCCGCTATCTGGGTGACCAAGTTAGTAGTGGGGGTGGGTGCGCTGAAAGTGTAACTGCTAGAATAAGAATAGCCTGGGCCAAGTTTAGAGAGCTCTTACCTCTGCTGGCGACAAAGGGACTCTCACTCAGAGTAAAAGGCAGACTGTATGACGCATGTGTACGAACAGCCATGCTACATGGCAGTGAAACATGGGCTGTGACTGCTGAGGACATGCGTAAGCTCGCAAGGAATGAAGCCAGTATGCTCCGCTGGATGTGTAATGTAAATGTGCATACCTGTCAGAGTGTAAGTATCTTGAGAGAAAAGCTGAACATAAGAAGCATCAGTAGTGGTGTGCAAGAGAGACGATTGCGCTGGTTTGGACATGTGGTGAGAATGAATGAGGATAGCTGTGTGAAAAAGTGCCACTCCCTAACAGTTGAGGGAACCCGTGGAAGAGGTAGGCCCAGGAAGACCTGGGCTGAGGTGGTGAGGCAAGACCTTCGTAAATTGGGCCTCACCGATGACTACTGACCTCACAATGACTACTGACCGAGACCTTTGGAAATGTGCTGTGCGTGAGAAGACCCGGCAAGCTAAGTGAGATCGTTGCCAGGGCCCCTGGACTGGCTCTTGTGCGGGTGGCACATAAGATGTACCATCCTGAGCGTGACCGTTGCCAGTACCGCCTGACTGACCTTGTAGGGTTCTTGAGCGAGATCGTTGCCAGTGCCACTGGACTGGCTCTTGTGCGGGTGGCACATAAAAGACACCATTTCGAGCGTGGCCGTTTTCGTGCGGGTGACACGTAAAAGCACCCACTACACTCTCTGAGTGGTTGGCGTTAGGAAGGGCATCCAGCTGTAGAAACTCTGCCAAATTAGATTGGAGCCTGGTGTTGCCATCCGGTTTCACCAGTCCTCAGTCAAATCGTCCAACCCATGCTAGCATGGAAGGCGGACGTTAAACGATGATGATGATGATGATGATGATATACATACATATATGAATATATATATATACATACATATATATGAATATATACACACACACACACACACACACACACACACACACAATGTGTATATATATAGGTGCAGGAGTAGCTGTGTGGTAAGTAGCTTGCTTACCATCCACATGATTCCGGGTTCAGTCCCACTGTGTGGCACCTTAGGCACGTGTCTTCTACTATAGCCTCGGGCCGACCAAAGCCTTGTGAGTGGATTTGGTAGATGGAAACTGAAAGAAGCCCATCGTATATATGTATATATATATATATATATATATATATATATATATATATATATATATATATATATATATACACATATATATATATATATATGTATGTATGTGTGTGTATATGTTTGTGTGTGTGTGTTTGTCTCCCCAACATCGCTTGACAACCGATGCTGGCATGTTTATGTCCCCGTAATTTAGCGGTTCGGCAAAAGCGACTGATAGAATAAGTACTGGGGTCAATTGGTTCAACTACAAAGACCTTTCAAGGCAATGCTGCAGCATGGCCACAGTCCAATGACTGAAACTAGTAAAAGATAAGAGAAAGATGTGGCTGTGTGGTAAGAAGCTTGCTTCCCAACTACATAGTTCCGGGTTCAGTCCCACTGCATGGCACCTTGGGCAAGTGTTTTCTCTATAGCTTCAGGTTGACCAAAGCCTTGTGAGTGGATTTAGTAGATGGAAACTGAATGAAACCTGTTGCATATATAATACAGTTCTATATTAATAATAATAATAATAATAATAATAATAATAATAATAATAATAATAACAACATTGAAAAATACATTAGGAATGAGAACCCAGGTTTGAAATTTCCCCAAGACACCTGATGAAGGCTGGAGGGTATATCAGTTGAAATGTCTTAACAACAAACTAGATGAGGACTAATATCCGTCAAATGTAAATAATGTACGTTGTATATATATATATATATATATATATATATATATATATATGTATGTATGTGTGTGTATATGTTTGTATGTCTGTGTTTGTCCTCCTACCATCATTTGACAGCCGATGCTGGTATGTTTATGTCCCCGTAACTTAGCGGTTCGGCAAAATAGACTGATAGAATAAGTACTAGGCTTACAAAGAATAAGACCTGGTGGTCGATTTATTTGACTACAGGCGGTACTCCAGCATGGCCGCAATCAAATGAGTAAGACAAATAAAAGAGTAAATAAATTATAGGAAAAACCATTATGGTATCCTAATATCAAAGATAAGGATTTGATTAAACCAGCAACATCAACTTTCTTCAATGCAGTTCTTGAGAGAAATGATGAAGGTTTTGATGACACGGCACCAGATAACAATAGTGTTTGCATCAAATTGGGTGAAATGAGAAGAGATGTTGAGGCATGGCTTATTCAGAAGTCAAAATCAGTGATATTCACAATACAGATCTATGAATCTACTGTATGAAGCTGTGAGGCATTATAGTTGACATGATGCATATATTGATAAGTGAAGGATTTTGTTTTAGATAAGACATTCTGCAAAAATCATCAAAAAACTCTTCCGTTGCCATTGTTATGTGCAAAAAACTTAAAGAAAGAAAAAATGAACTAATAGGAGGAGTGGCTGTGTGGTATGAAGTTTACTTCCCAACCACATGGTTCCAGGCTCAGTCCCACTGTGTGACAGTTTGGGAAAGTGTCTTCTATTATAGCCTCAGGCTGACCAAAGCCTTGTGAGCAGATTTGGTAAACAGAAACTGTGTATAAGTGTGTATGTATGTGTGCATGTTCATGCACAAGTGTATGTTTGTGTGTTTGTTTCAGTGTTTGTCTCCCATCACCAGTGTTTGTATGTTTACATCCTCATAACTTAACAATATAACTCAGTTATATTGGTTAAATAATTGAGAGGTATCTGATGATGCTCAGCCAATTATTGTGGATCATTTAAAAATGCTGGTCTGTTATTTAATAATCAAATTTCTAATTTAAAAGAAATAAGATTCTCAAATTGCTAATTCAGTTATTGCTAATGGAACACTATGAACAAAATGAGAGATCTATTTCAAATACAAAAAAAAATTTTTGATTTAAAAAATACTGGTCTATGAATTTAGACTATGAAATTTCTGATTTTAAATTATGAAATTTCTGATTTTAAATTATGAAATTTCTGATTTTAAATTATGAAATTTCTGATTTTAAATTATGAAATTTCTGATTTTAAAGAAATAAGGTTCTCATTTTGGCTGATTCAACTATAGATTGTGGATCTGTATGGTTTGGTACTTTGTTGGTTACAATGACAAGTGATCCAGTTGATCCGATCAACAGAACAACAGCCTGCTCATAAGATTAGTGTGCAAGTGGTTGAACACTCTGCATTCATGTGTCCCCTTAATGTATATCGCAAGGAGATTCAGTGGGTCACAAAAATGTGACAAGGCTGGCCCTTTGAAATACAGGTACAATTCATTTTTGCTAGCTGAGTGAACTGGAGCAATGTGAAATAAAGTGTCTTGCTCAAGGATACAGTACACCACTGAGAATTGAAATCAAGACCTTATGACTGCAAGCTGAATATCCTAACAACTAGGCCACATGCCTTTTGCATAAAGTGGGCATGGAATCTCCAGAAGAACAGCTTGAAATACCAAATGTGAGGTCTATGTCAAATTAAAAACAAAAGAAAATAACATGTAGCTTTTTGATTAAAACAAATCTAAATGATCAAATTCAGCTGGTTTGATGAGTGAGCTACTGTTACAGTGCATAATTAGTGGAAACTAGTTTAGCATGTGAATTGCTTACTTACTGTGAATTAAAAGAAACCAACAAGATATCACAAAGCAAGTAGCCATAATACTGAAGCTAAGTAAGATAGCCTGTAATTAAAATTATTCGTAATAAATGTCAAATGCAAGTATCTCACTAACTTGAGATAACAACTTTGAATTTGCTGCATTTTCATCTGATATCTTTCATCTTTCACTTGCTTCAGTCATTAGACTGCGGCCATGCTGGGGCACTGCCTTCAAGAATTTTAGTTGAATGAATGGACCCCCTAGTACTTATTATTTTTTTGTAAAACCTAGTACCTATTCTATCAGTTTCTCTTACCGAACAGCTAAGTTATGAGGATGTGAACACACCACCATCAATTGTGAAGCAGTGGTGGTGGTGGTGGGGGACAAACACAGACTCAAATTACACACACTCATGTACACCCACCATATTTCATTCCATAACTGCCATCTCTGAAGAGTGCAGGGTTATATAATCAGACTATTACCTAACACTTTGTTGAACCTTTAGTGTGAAACTGTTCAGTAAGATCATCCATAATGGATATATATAATATTGCACACTTCAGTTAATATATATATATACACACACACACACACACACACACATATATATATATATATATATATATATATATATATATATATATATATATATATATATATATATATATATATATACATACATACAGGGTGCAATGAATATATTGTCATCTAAATTACATAAAAATATCTTGAAATACTAAAGAGTAAATTTATTCAATAAAATCGCCATTGGCTTCAACTGCAGCCTGCACATGACATCAGAATCTCCTGCAACTCTTCTGGACCATCTCCTTGTTGAAGTTGGTCAATGCTGCCATAATTCTTGCCTTCAATTCATCTTTGGTGTTACAAGGAGTTGTTGGTCTCTTGCTCAACTGTACCCCACACATAATAATCAAGGGAGGATTGCAGTCTGGGGAGTTAGGCGGTCAGATGTTAGGGGTGATGTGGTTGAAGAAATTGTCTGACAGCTATGACTGGGTGGTCTTGCTTGTGTGGTATAGTATAAAGTCCTGTTACCAGACATAGGGTCTTCCAGTAGTCACCCACTTGACCCAGGACAGCACTGCCTCCTCCAGGCACTTGATGTAGGTCTTTGTGTTGAGTCTGCGGCTGTGTGGGAAGATGAATGGATGCATAATGTCACCATCACTAGTGATCACTCCAAAAACACCATGATGTTGACTGGATGTTTGATTTTTATCACTCTCAGTTCATGTTTTGGTGATATGGCAAGCCAACGGTTGTTCTGTGTGTTCACCACCATCTGTTTGTATTGGGACTTCCAGCATGAATGCCAAGCAGCGCAGCATATCATTTCCAAATTCTTGGCAGAGAGAATTGCATCATGGTGCTGTTTTTCTCACAGATGGTGCCCACCTCACCCTACTATACTGTGTAGTCAACAAAATCAAAACAAACAATGTGCGTGTGCGTAATTAAAAATATGTTGACATTTTACCCATCACACCTGTATATATTCAACAGGTTTATTTTAGTTTCCCTCCTCCAGATTCACTCACAAAGCTTTGGTTGACCCAAGGCTATAGTAGAAGATATTTGTCCAAGGTGTCACACAGTGGGACTGAACCCAGAACCAAGTGGTTAGGAGGCAAATTCTTACCACACAGCCATGTCTGATATGGGGAATTCAATATTACTTTTTCTTTTAAGAATTTAAAATTATAATATTTTAACAGAAAAGTTTTAATTCCAGGAAACAGATTTTTAGTTATTTTTTTCTCATATTTAATGCTACTCCAAATGATTTCAAATTTCGACACAAAGCCAGCAATTTCAGGATAGAAAGGTAAGGTGATTACATCAACTCCAGAGCTCAACTGATATTATTTTATCGACCCCAAAAGGATGAAAAGCAAAGCAGTATTTGAACTCAGAGTGTAAAGATGGACAAAATGCTGCTAAGTATTTTGTCTGGCATGCTAAGGGTTCTTCCAGCTCACCACCTTAACCCTTTCAATACCAACCCAGCTGAAACTGCCTCTGGCTCTTTTGTATAAATGACTTGTTTTCAAAAGCTTTGATTAAAATCTTCCACCAAATCTTAGTCACGGTTTATGTTCCTAACACTAGCTTAATGATGACTAAGTTATTTCACTAAATTCTTTGTTATATTTAAAATGAATTGAAAGAAACAGAGCATATCAAAATAGATATGATAACAAAAGGGTTGATAATAATCTGCTCTACTTTTGAAAACAAGATTTGAAATTTAGAGGAAAGGGGGCTAGTTGATCACATTGACCCCTCCAGTGCTCAACTAGAACTTATTTTATTGACCCTGAAAGGACGAAGGACTAAGTTAATCTCAATGGAATTTGAACTCAGAATGCAGAGCTTTGAAGAAATGACATTAAGCATTTTGTTTGACCTTATTGTAACTCGTTATGAATGTACTTAGTGAAATTTAAAATTATAGCTTTCAATATGTTTTTATATTAGTGGGTCTGGGTGATGTGTGAAGGCAGCAAGCAGGCAAAGTTATTGGCTCACCAAGGAACGTGCTTAGTGGTCTTTACGTTCTGAGTTCAAATTGCAGTGAGGTCAACTTTGCCTTTCATCTTTCCTGGGTTATCTTTTACTTGTTTCAGTCATTTGACTGTATCTGTGCTGGGGCACCACCTGGAAATGTTTTAGTTGAACAATTTGACTCCAGGCCTTATTCATTTTTCCAAGCCTAGTACTTATTCTATTGGTCTCTTTGGCCGAACCACTAAGTTACGGGGATGTAAACACACCAGCACTGGTTGTCAAGCAAGGGTGGGGAACAAACGCAGACACAAAGGCACACACACATAGATATATATGTACATACATATGTACATACATACAATCTGTGAGTGGAACAGTAAAAATATGCAAAACTTTTCTGAAGTTCCAAATGTGAATATGTCTGTGTTAACTACATCCCAAAGATGGAGCCTTGTATCTTTGTTAGAAACCGGCTCCCTCCTCAATGGAAGATTTATAATAATTAGAAAATAGAAGACACATAAATACATAAAAACATACATACACATACACACACACACACACACACACACACACACACACACACACACACATATATACATATAGATATCCTTCTTGTCACCAACCCACACTTGTATCCAAACAAGGTAATATTTCCTCATGGCCAGATATGTTCTTGCAGAATACTGGAAACACATGATACTGCTTGTATGGCAGTGACACTTGTTTACAGCTATCATGCAATGTCTAGACAAGGAGTCACAAACATGCACACACTCACACACATATACGTACATACATATACACATATATGTTGGGCTTCTTCCAGTTTCTGTCTACCAAATCCACTCACAAGGCTTTGGTCAAATCTTGGCTGAGAGAAGAAACTTGCTCAATGTACCAGTGGGACTAAACACAGAACCATGAGGTTGGGAAGCAAACTTCTTACCCCATAGCTACACCTACATATATAAATATACGATGGGCTTCTTTCAGTTTCCATCTACCAAATCTACTCACAAGGCTTTGGTCACAGGTACGGTCTCAGGAATTTTTTCAAGGGAGGGCACAAAGTCAGAAGGGAATACAATTCCAGGAGAAAAGGGCATAATAACATTATTTAGAAGGGTGCATGTGTCCCTCAAGACCCCATTTGCGTCCACCCCTGGGTCAGGCCTTAGTTATAATAGAAGAAACTGGCACAAAGTACCAGAGGGACTGAACACAGGAACATGTGGTTGGGAAGCAAACTCTTTATCCCAGAGCCACGCCTATATATATATATATATATATATATATATATATATGTATATTCTTTTATTTGTTTCAGTCATTTGACAGTGGTATGTGTTGGAGTACCACCTTTTAGTCGAAAAAATCAACCCTTGGACTTATTCTTTGTAAGCCTGGTGCTTATTCTATCAGTTCTTAGGCTGAACTGCTAAGTTACAGGGACATAAACACACCAACATCGGTTGTCAAGTGATGGGGGCAGACAAACAGACACACACACACATATATGACGGATTTCTTTCAGTTTCCATCTACCAAATCCACTCACAAGGCCTTAGTTGGGCCTTAGCTATAGCAGAATAAACTTACCCATGGTGTTACACAGTGGGATTGAACCTGGAACCATGCGACTGAGAAGCAAACTACTTACCATGAAACCACACCTGTGCCAACACAGCTGCACCTGCTGTAGAAGGAAGATTATCATAAGATTTATCATAAGGTTGTCCACCTAAATCTTTCAGGTTCATTCAGGTTCACTCAGACTTAGCGAGATTAATGGAAGTGATGTTTGGCCCGCTGTAGGTTAAAATGTAAGGAAAAAAAGATGGTCGGTGTAAGAATACCAGGGGAAAAAAACTCCAATTCTGGGAGAAGCTAGTTGGGGTTGGTAGAAGGAATAATTGGGTAAAGCAAAAGAAGGTTCACCCCCACCTCACACACACACACACATGCAAAATCATACACAAGGGTATTCCTTTGATGTGGTTTACAATGTTTGTTGGATGTAGTTTCAGCTCTGTCCTGAATGTAAAAAAAAAAAAAAAAATAGGAGATATTAGTAATATTTGAAAAGAAGGCACCAAAAAAAAAAAATATATAGAAAATGAATTTTAACATAGATATTCATTGGGTTTTGTATTCTTCATTGTTCTTTCTTTCTTTCTTTCTCTTTCATCGATTTTTAAAAAAACAAAAAAAAATTATATTTCCATGTCTGTTTTATTTCCTTAAAACATTTATTTACTTTTTGTTTTTTTTTTTCTTTTTCATTTATTTGTAGTCTTTTTCAATCTATACTTGCTTTCATGCTTTTATTTATTTATTTTTTTCAATTAACTTTTCCCCTCTTTCTACCCGTCCTATTGTCTTCCTTCCTTCTTTCATATTTCTCTTTCTCTTTTTTCCTTTCCTTCTCCCCCATTTTTTCTGACCTTCATTTTCCTTCTTTCTTGTCTCTTTCTTTCTTTTTTCTTCTCCACCCTTCTTCTATGTTATCTTTTCTACCCCCACCCCCACCCCACCGCATTTCTTCACCTCCTTATTCCATTTGTTCTTCAATTTTTATTTCATTTATATTTGCATCATATGTCTATCTGCCAGACTCTGCATCTGTGTGTGCTTGTGTGTAATGTGTGTGTATGTGTGTGTATGTGTGCATGTGTGTGTGTGCATGTGTGCATGCAAGCATGAGTTTGTGTGCGGGCATGTGTATGTGTGTGTGTTTGTGTGTGTGAATGCACGTGTGTATGCATGCAAGCATGTGTTGAGTGTGGGCATGTGTGTGTGAATGCATGTGTGTGTGTGCATGCAAACATGGGTTTGTTTTGTGGGCATGTGTATGTGTGTGTGTTAGTGTGTGAATGTGTGAGTGTGTGTGTGTGTGTGTGCATGCAAGCATGTTTTTGTTTGTGTGTGGGCATGTGTATGTGTGCTTGTGTGTGTGTATGTATGTGTGTGCACGCGCATGCACAGGCATATGTGTGTGTGTGTGCGTGAGCATGTGTATGTGTGTGGGCATGTCTATGTGTATGTGCGGGTGTGTGCATGTGCAAACATGTGTTTGTGCGTGGGCATTTGTGCATGTGTGCGTGTGTCCGCCTATCTATCTATCTATCTGCCTGCCTGTCTGCCTGCTTGCCTGTCTGTCTGTCTCCACCCCTGTATGCTTTCCACCCCAATACACAATGATCTGCGAAACAAAGGAAAGACTGCACAGATCAAACATCTTGCCATTGATTCCCCCGAATCAATAGTTCGACAACAAAGTTTTCAATTAGACAAGCTTTAATGATAACATTTCAGTGAAAAAAACACACACAAAAAAAAATAATAATAATGATATAAAAAAAAGGACAAAAATAATCAAATAAAAAACATGTATATACCAATATGTATTGTTCCTGTTGCTGTTAGTATTAATGTTGTTGTTAGCACTTCTGTAGTTATTACACTTACTGTAACCATTAGTATTACTAACTGAAGTTGGTGTTATTGTTGTTAGCGCAGTTACTACTACTACTACTGCTACTGTTACTGCTACTACTACTACTACTACTACTACTACTATTACAACTGCTACTACTACAGCTGCTGCTCCTGCTCCTGCTACTACTACTACTGCTGCTGCTGCTACTACTACTACTACTACTGCTGCTGCTGCTGCTGCTGCTGCTACTACTACTACTACTACTACTATTATTATTTTTGCTTGTGTAGTTAAGGCGGCGAGCTGGCAGAAACGTTAGCACACCGGGCGAAATGCTTAGCGGCGTTTCGTCCATCTCTATGTTCTGAGTTCAAATTCCGCCGAGGTCGACTTTACCTTTTATCCTTTTGGGATTGATAAATTAAGTACCAGTGAAACACCAGTACTTAGTAGAAAAGATTATTATTGTTATTGTTATTATTATTATTATTATTATTATTATTATTAAGGCAACAAGCTGGCAGAATCATTAGCTCGCTGGGCAAAAATGTTTAGTGGCATTTCGTCCATCTTCGCATTCTGAATTCAAATCTGCCGAGGTCGACTTTACCTTTCATTCTTTCAGGGTTGATAAAATATAACTACCAGTTGATCACTGGGGTTGATGTAACTGACTCATCCCCTCCCCCCAAAATTGTCAACCTTGTGGCAAAACTTGAAAGCATCATCATCATCATTATTATTATAGACGTCGCACAGTATACAATATTATGAGGTTGTTGGTTGAAGTTATTGTGTTTACCAGGGGTTTGCACTGTTTGTCAAGTCACAACAAAGACCTCAGACTGACACTACTCTATGCAATATGTGTGCAGTTCCAAGTAATGCCGATTTTTGCAATACATCTAGATTGTAGGGTACTTCTAAAGTTTACAGATGTTTTTTTCAGAACTGCAAGCATATTTTTCAGATTGGGTGGTATTGAACCCAACGCTCTGATGAGAATAAGGATAACCTTTATGTTTGACTCTCGTAGCTGCCACATCTTAACAATCTCAATTCTCAGGTCTCCATATTTATTAACTTTCTCTTTCTTTCATGACATGTTGATCTCTTGGCACTACTATGCTGATTATTAGACACTCTTGTTTGTCCCTCCTAAAGGTTACTATATCCGTCCTTCGGTGCTCTATTATTATTATTATTATTATTATTATTATTATCATTATTAAGGGGCAAACTGGCAGATTCGTTAGCACAACGTGTGAATTGCTGAGTGGCATTTTGTCTGTTTTTACATTCTGAGTTCAAATTCTGCTGAGGTCTGCTTTACCTTCCTTCTTTCAGGATCAATAAAAATATGTAGCAGCTGATCACTGGGATGGATGTAATCGACTTGAGCCTTCCTTCAAAATTGCTGGCCTTGTGCCAAAATGTGAAAACCATTATTATTATTATTATTAGTTGTAGGATTAAGTAGGATTAAGGCAGTGAGCTAGCAGAATCATTAGTATGTTGGGCGAAATGCTCAGCGGCATTTCATCAGTCTTTACATTCTGAGTTCAAATTCTGCAGATGTCAACTTTGCCTTTCAGCCTTTCAGTGGGAGGGGGGGGGGGGGTGTCGATAAATTAAGTACCAGTGAAATACTGGGGTCGGTGTAATTGACTAATACAATCAAATTGCAGGCCTTGTGCCTTTAGTAGATAGAAAGGATTATTATTATTATTATAAATAGTGGTGGTGGTGGTAGTGGTAGTAGTGGTCGTCGTTATTGTCTTTGTTGTTGTCATTGTTATTGTTGTAGTGGTGGTGGTGGTAGTAGTGGTGGTGGTGGTAGTGGTGGTGGTGTTATCTTCTTTTTAGTTTTACTACTACAGTTAGTGTTACTGTCGCTGCTGTTGTTAGCGCTACAGCAGTTCATTAGAATTCAACTCATTCTTCAAGCAGGTTCGTCATCCAGCCACAGTCCATCGAAACAACCTGTCTTCAGTAGCAATAGCTTTACTTTGATTGTTATTGCTATCTTTAATATTGATTTCAAATTTCAGCACAATGCCAGCAATTTCGTGGTGATGGTGGTGGTGGTGGTGGTGTAGGTCGATTACATTGACCCCTCTCACCCACCCCCGCAGTGCTCAACTGGTGTTGAGTCTGAGACTGTGTGGGCAGATGAATGGAGGCATAATGTCAGCATCACTAGTGATCACTCCAAACACCATGATGATGGAATGTCTGATTTTTATCACTCCTGGTATATGTTTCGGAGACATGGCAAGCCAACGGTTGTTCTGTGTGTTCACCACCATCTGTTTGTATTGGGACTTCCAGCATGAATGCCAAGCAGTACAGCATATTTTATTCACCCAGAAAGAATGAAAGGCAAAGTCAACCTAGGCAGTATTCGAACTCAGACTGCAGAGACAGACATACTACCACTAAAGCATTTTCGCTTGCCATGCTAATGATTCTGCCAACTTGCCAATAATAATAAGCCTTTCCATTATAGGCATAATCTTGAAATTTTGGGGAAGGGGGCCAGTCATTTACATCAACCCCAGTGTTCAACTGGTACTTATTTTATCGACCCTGAAGGGATGAATGGCAAATTCAGCCTCAGTGATGCAGTACCAGGCAGTGACTCTCATGACTTCTCAAATGATTGGAAGTGTTATCATGTACATTGTTTTGTCTTGGTATAAAAGATGGACTACAGCAAATATTCTGCTTAATACCACAGATTTGCTTGTCAATTGTTTGACCTTAACCAGTTGAGCATGTCCCTTGGTGGCTGACGATATGTGCATCTCTGATCATGAGCAGAAGTAGTGGGGGAACAGCATAGCTATTTGTTGAGAGGAGTTCTTTGGGGTTTGGATAATTCACCTTTGGAAACATGGGTGTTTCATTCAATATCCTTAAACAATCCTTATTCAGGGTCCTTTTCAGTGGGATGGACTGCTTGACCTGAAGAAAATTCTAACTGGGTCCCACCTGCAAGGTCATGCACTGTTTATCTTGATATGAGATCACCATGTTGTGCACATATGAGTGTATTGGGCTTCGTATATTTTACCCCAGTGTCACTTTGATGGTATGCACTGCTCTCTCACTCAATAATAATAATAATAATAATAATAATAATAATAATAATAATAATAATCATGATAATCCTTTCTACGAAATTTTGGGGGAGGGGTGAGTCAATCACATTGGCCCAAGTACTTGACTGGTACTTTATCTTATTGACTCCAAAAGAATGGAAGCCAAAGTCAACCTTCCTAGAATTTGAACTCAGAATGTAAAGTCAGCTTGCTAGTAATAATAACCCTTTCTATTATAGGCACAAGGCCTGAAATTTTGGAGAAGGGAGCCAGTCGA
The DNA here is from genome assembly GCF_046866305.1 of Octopus bimaculoides. Lineage (NCBI taxonomy): Eukaryota > Metazoa > Mollusca > Cephalopoda > Octopoda > Octopodidae > Octopus > Octopus bimaculoides. Next base: position 18,581,846 of record NC_142944.1, on the reverse strand, counting down.
TTACATCGACCCCAGTGTTGAACTGATACATATTTTTATCGACCCTGAAAGGATGAAAAGTGAAGTTGATTGCAGTGGAAATTGAACTCAGAACGTGAAGATAGGTGAAATGTGACTATGCGTTTTGTTTTTGGCATGCTAACAACTCTGTCAGCTTGTCACAATAATAATAATAATAATAGTAATAATAATAATGGTTTCAAATTTTTCCACAAGGGCAGTAATTTTGGGGGAGAGGATGAGTTGATTACATTGATCCCAGTGTGCAACCGGTACTTATCCGAAAGGGGATGAAATGCAAAGTTGACCTCAGCAGAATTTGAACTCAGAATGTAAAGACAGACAAAATGCCACTAAGCATTTTGCCCAGCATGCTAATGACTCTACCAGCTCACCTCCTTAATAATAATAATAATAATAATAATAATAATGATGATGATGATGATGATGATGATGATGATGACAATAATAACAATAATAATAATAATAATAACCCTTTCTATTATAAGTAAAAGGCCTGAAATTTTTGGGAAGAGAAAGTTAGTCAATTACATCAACCCCAGTGCTTGACTGGTACTTATTTCATTGACCCCCCAAAAGGATGAAAGGCAAAGTCAACAACCTCAATGAAATTTGAGCTCAGAATGTTAGGACGGACAAAATGCCACTAAGATTCTTGTCTGACATGCTAATGATTCTAATGATTCTGCCATTTTGAAACCTCATTGCTGTTGATAATATTGTTGTCTTGTAATTCAGAAATCACCTTCAGGACCGTTACAGGTAAACACAATATAGTTACTGAAATGCCCATACTAATAACTCTTTACTAAGTAGGCTGTTGTAGGCAATATGCTGGATTAACCCGTTTAGCAAAATAAGGTCGTGCTTAGGGCATCACAGAAACGAAAATGGTTTACAGCACAAAAGAAATCACTTTAAACTTGTTAAAATAATATTTTAATGCCTTATGTCTACTCAGTATAGAAGCAAAAGTTTTATGTAAAATTAATTTTAACAATATCATCGAAGACTTTGCAATTTAAAAAAAACAAAACAAATGAGAAAACTTTTCAAATATAATTCAAATGGAAGCATACAAAAATAAACATTTTCCATTTTACTGTGAATTTTGTTTCGTTTTGAAAAATAAAAGTTTATTTTATTGTTTATTATCATTTACATTTTGAATTATTTTTGTTTACATTTTGAACCATTTACATATACTTGAGGGCACTGAAACCTTTTAAAGTGCTTCGGACCTCTGAGGGTCTTAATCCGGCCCTGGTTGTAGGTTGGTAAATCGACAGAATCGTTGGTGCATTGGAAAAAAATACTTTGTAGAATTTGTGCTCTCCATTTTACATTCTGAGTTCAAATTCTGATGATGTCAGATTTGCTTTGCATTTTTTTGTGGGGAGGGGGTCAATAAAATAAAGTACATACAGTAGGTCAAGGTATAGGGTTTTTACCTATCTTTTTATCACTCTGTTCAGTTTCTGTCACTTTATCTATTTAATCTCTTCTCCCCACACACAAACAAACAAACACACACACTGTCGACGACAACTATTTTTTTTCCAACTCAAAAATTTCCTGCACACACAGGCATTACTAATGGAAACTTGTTCAGGTTAATACTCAATGAAGGAAGAGATGTTACTGGCAGAGAACCAGCTATGAAGCTGATTCTCATTGGTCAAGACAGCAGGTCATGTGACAGAATAATGCTACAGATATAGTTTCGCTCCAGGGCTAAACAACACCAACAACAACACCAACAACAACATCATCAACAACATCATCATCATCAGCAGCAGCAGTAATAACAATGATTCAGGTTTCTTAACTCCTTCCAACCACTCATGCTGCCATTGAAGAGAGGAATGATAGGAATACCAATTATTTCTCATTGGTCAAGATGGAATCTGCACTCTATAAGAATTCCATCAATCCCATGCTCTAAAGATTCAGTAGCTTTACATTAGGGATTGTTGTTGTTGTTGTTGTTGTTACTGCTGTTGTTGATGCTGGTGTTGTTGTTGTTGTTGTAGTTTTAGTTGTTTTTGCTGTTGTTGCTGTAGTAGTTGTTTTTGTTTTTACTGTTGCTGTCATAGTTGTTGTTGTTATGGTTGTTGTTTTTGCTGCTGTTGCTCTTGTTGATGATAGTGATGGTGGTGGTGATGATGGTGGTGGTAGTAGTGATGGTGGTGGTGGTGGTGGTGGTAGTGATGGTGGTGGTTGTGGTTTTGGTGGTGGTGGTGGTGGTGATGGTAGTGATGATGGTGGTGGTGCTAGTGGTGGTGGTGGTGGTAGTGGTGGTTTTGGTGGTGGTGGTGGTGGTGGTAGTGATGGTGGTGGTTGTGGTTTTGGTGGTGGTGGTGGTGATGGTGGTGGTGGTGGTGGTGGTAGTGGTAGTTTTGGTTGTGGTTTTGGTGGTGGTAGTGGTGGTGATGGTAGTGATGATGGTGGTGGTGCTAGTGGTGGTGGTGGTGGTGGTGGTGGTGGTGGTGGTAGTGATGATGGTGGTGGTGCTAGTGGTGGTGGTGATGGTGGTGGTGCTGGTGGTGGTGGTGGTGGTGGTGGTATATAGCTCCAAAGCTGCTCTGATTAAGAAAACCAATGGATTTTTTTTTAACCAATCATGGACCAATCTTTATCTTTTATCTTTTACTTCTTTCCGTCATTGCACTGTGGCCATGCTGGAGTACAGCCTTCAAAGGTTTACTTAAACAAATCAACCCCAAAACTTGCTTTTATTTCACTTTTCTTTTTAAAGCCTGATACTTATTCTGTCAGTCTCTTTTTGCTAAACCACTAAGTTTCAGGAACATAAACCAACACCAACTGTCAAGTGGTGGTGAGGGACAAATGCAAGTTCAAAGATACACACACACACATCTGCTTATGTATGTATGTAAGTATATATATAACATACATCCATATATATCATCATCATCATCATCATCGTCATTAATAAACATCTGTATTCCATGCATGCATGGGTAGGACAGTTGACAAGAGCCAGGTAGAAGACTACTCCAGGCCACTGTGTCTATTTTGGCAGGGATTTTTCAACTGGGTGCCCTTCCTGACACCAACCACCTTACAGAGTGGACCAAGTGCTTTTTACATCACACACACACACACACACACACACACACACACACACACACACACACGCATACACACAACACACAGATGGGCTGAAAAGTTCATAGGATGACAATGAAGGAATGATGCTAGTGCTGTGAAATCTTTCATACATTAATTTCAATCCTTCTTATGAATAACTGCATCGTTTCTGTCTTGCTGACTGTCAAAGAGGACTTCAAATGTAACTAGTAGTGACTTCTCTTCAAAACGGAAAATATGGTATTAACAAGAACCCACAGTAAAAAGGGTTTAACCAGAAAGGACGTTTGTGCTGATATGCTTGCTACATCAGGGCATGATGCTCAAGTTTTATCAACAGGGCAAAAGTGGGCAGCTGACAATAGGAGGGGGAATAGAGAGTCTTGAAGATGATCCAAGGTCTGGACATCCTGCAGTTGCCACCACCGAGGAATACACTGATTGTGTTCACCACATGATGGTGGATGACAGGCAATTGACTATAAATCAAAGACTTAATGTTATTAGCATATCATGTGAGAAAGTTAGTTTTTTACTCTTTTACTTGTTTCAGTCATTTGACTGCAGCCATGCTGGAGCACCATCTCTAGTGAAGGAAATCAACCCCAGGACCTATTCTTTGTAAGCCTAGTACTTATTATATTGTTTTTTTTTTGCTGGACCGCTAAGTTATGGGGACGTAAACACACCAGCATCGGTTGTCAAGCAATGCTAGGGGAGACAAACACAGACATACAAACACACATATGTACATATACATATATACAACGGGCTTCTTTCAGTTTCCGTCTACCAAATCCAGTCACAAGGCTTTGGTCAGCCTTAGGCAAGATGCCATGCAATGAGACTGAACCTGGAACCATGTGGTTGGTAAGTAAGCTACTTACCACACAGCCACTCCTGCACCTATTGAGAATATTCTGCACAATGAACTTGGTTTCTGCTTAGTGGCTGCCACATCTGATAGCTGATCAAAAGCAAAACAGGCTGATCACATCATGGGAACTTGTTGAATACCTTGCTGTTGGTTTCTTTTCCTCGGCATTGTTACCACTCTGTAAGCCTCTTTGTGTCAGCAGCTCATATCAAAGGATCCAATTTTCTTGCAGATGCTTAGTATGCATCATTCTCTGTCTTGCTTGTAAGATTTGTTAACTAAATGATTGGCATTGATGACATTTCTATGAGATTCATTCTGTTTGAGGTATTTCATCTTCAAATTATGGCAATTATCAATCAGTTTCAATGTGACTTCCAAAGCCCATGGATTCAGATTCCGCTTGCCAATTGTTTCCTCTGCGGCTTTTGTGATGGTTGATATTAAAATATTGTTCATTTTGTCAGTGCTTATGTCATTATTGCACCTGAGATTCTCAGTGAGAGCAGAGTTTAATTTGGTTTGGAAATTTGTCCTTTTCTCATTGTCATTTGGCAGTATCATCCAGTTAAATGTCGTATGCTTCTTGAATTCCAGTACTTGTCTACTAAATTCCAATTGGAAGTGGCAGGAAACAATTTTATGGTCAGAATTTAGCTCCACTTTTGAGTAGGCGCGACAGTTAGTGAATGAGCCCCTCCACTTCTCTGTCACAGCAATATGGTCCAACTCTCTTTTATACCCATTGGGATGCATCCAGCTCCACTTTCTGTCATTCTTGTGCTTGAAATGGGATTGCAAATCTTTCAGATTGCTGGATGAACAGAAGTTAGCATATCTACTTCCATTATCATTTGAGACCTCATGATATATATATATTTCTGACTGCTATGCCTTGACTATTGTGGCCAATTTGTGCATTCATATCTCCAAAGAAGACTACTATGTCATGCTTAGGGCAAGTTTTGCATGCTTTTGTAAACTGGTCATAGAATCGGTCTTTATCTTCATCATCTGCAATTTTTGTTGGCGCATAACCTGCAGATATTTGCTGTCATGGATTTCATTGGATACTAGCCTGAATAATTCAACCAACATGGTTTTTAACTGATGATATAAACTTATAAAGATGCTTATGGACAAGAATTCCAACTCCACCATTACTTCTTGCATCTGCATTAGAATAATACAACACCCATGTTGTATCTTGAGTGTTCTTAGTGTTAAAGTCTTCTGACCCTTTCCATCTATGTTCTTGTATTCCTATAATGTCAATCGACTGCTTCTTAGCTTTGCGTATCAGTTGAGCAAATTTACCCCACTTCAATAGTGTTCAGACATTGTAAGTAGAGAAGCTAAATGTGGGCATCCGCATTCACATGTCTGAAATAGCTTTGGTGTGATAGCTTCATGTTGACAAGATCATGTCTATTCTGATGTGACCACCTATGTCTGATCTTACCTTGTTTTACTTTTGTAATCAACAAGAATCCAACAGTGGATGATTAGCACTATCTTCACCAAAGCCTTTGTCAGCCTATTGGAAATTTGATCCAGTGTTTCTAATTTCTTTATTGCCAACAAGGGGCTAAACATAGAGGGGACAGACAAGGACAGACAAAGGGATTAAGTCGATTATATTGACCCCAGTGCATAACTGGTACTTAATTTATCGATCCTGAAAGGATGAAAGGCAAAGTTGACCTCAGCTGAATTTGAACTCAGAACGTAAACTCAGACGAAGTACCAATAAGCATTTCGCCCGGCATGCTAACGTTTCTGCCAGCTGCACCACATTGAGGTGAAGGTTGGACTTTACACCAAATATAGTGTATCATGACTACATTATCTCATTTGTCTTGACTCTAATTTTTTTAAAACAGTAGTGTGTGATATGAAGGAGATTTGATTGCTATCTCTAGCAATTTGAGCGACTCCTGTTAAAAGGTTCCTCTTTGCCTCTTTAACCTAAAGTAATTGATAAAGACAGCTTCATAGTCAAACATCATTATGCTTTATTTATTTATTTATTGGAAGGTTTGTTTTCCTATTTTGTTCTTTTTCTCTTGTTATGATGATTTTTATGTTGTTTTTGCTGCCGTTGCTGTTATTGTTTGTACACAGGTCAGCCTACCCTGGTTGAACGTATCTCATGATCAAAGGCAATCTAGCCACGACCATCCTGTCTTTTACTTTATCCTAGATACCCTGCACCCAGGCTTACATTACTTAATGCATTCTTCTTTTCTGAAATGGTGGGGTGTAATTTCAAGCAAATTTAGTTGCTATTTCTTGCAGGAGGAGTGTCTCATGTAGACGTTTGCTCTTTATATTGTCAGCAGCAATTAACGGTGGTGGTGATGGTGGGGATGAATATGGTGGTGATAAATGTAGTAGTGGTGGTGGTCATAGTGATGGTATTAATCCTTTTTACGATAGGCACAAGGCCTGGATTTTGTAGGGAGGGGGACAGTCGATCCACATCGACTCCAGTGTTGTTGGTGGTGGTGATTGTAGCTGTGGTGATGGTAGAGGGAGTGGTGGTGATAGTGATGGCGAATGTTATGGTGCTGGTGGTAGAGGTGATAACACGACATTGTTGACGTAGGCGTAGGAGTGGCTGTGTGGTAAGTAGCTTGCTTACGAATCACATGGTTCCGGGTTCAGTCCCACTGCGTGGCACCTTGGGCAAGTGTCTTCTACTATAGCCTCGGGCTGACCAAAGCCTTGTGAGTGGATTTGGTAGACAGAAACTGAAAGAAGACCATCGTATATATATATATATATATATATATATATATATATATATATATATATATATGTATATGTATGTGTGTGTATATGTTTGTGTGTCTGTGTTTGTCTCCTCAACATCACTTGACAACCGATGGATGTGTGTTTACATCCCCATAATTTAGCGGTTCGGCAAAAGAGACCAATAGAATAAGTACTAGGCTTACAAAGAATAAGCTCTCGGGTCGATTTGCTCGACTATAAAGGCGGTGCTCCAGCATGACCACAGTCAAATGACTGAAACAAGTAAAAGAGTAAAAGAGGGATTTATGGTTGCAGTGGTTGTTTTTGTGGTGGTGTAAGTGGTGATGGGAAATGTGATGATGGTGGTGGTGGTTGTGTATGGTGGTGGTGGTGGTGGTGGTGGTGATGGCAGTTGTGGTGGTGGTCGTGGTTGTGATGGCTGTTATGTTAGTGGTGGTGGTGGTGGTAGTAATTCTGGTGGTGGCATTATCGTCAGTGGTGGTCATGCTGGAGATACAAGCGCTAATCATAACACCAATGATCATATCATGATAATGTTATTAGAGAAGACAATATAAAAAGTAGTATGGCTGATAGTGGTTATTGTTGATGTTGTTGTGGTGGTTGTAGTAGCTTTTGTGTTTTTGGTTTTTGAAAAGACCAAACCATCACTTGTCTTCATAATCTTTCTGTTTTCCTCTTCTTATCTCTCTCTCTCCCTCATTCTTCCTTTCTTTATCCTCATTAAATTTCTCTCCCTCCCTCCCTCTGTAGTCTATTTCTTCACTCCCTTTTTCTTACTTCTCACTCTTCCCTCTCTCTCTCTCTCTCTCTTTTTCTCTGTCTTTCTCTCTCCTTTTCTCTGTCTTTCTCTTTCTCTCTCTCATCTGAATCCTTTTTCTTTTTGATTTTGGTTGTTTCTGTTAATCATTGTTACTCACTCTTCATCTTTTCCTCTCTTCCGTCTTTATAATGAAATGAAAGTGGTTGTGGTGGAGGTGGAGGTGGTGGTGATGACGATGATGATGATGACAACGATAGTGGTACTGCTGGTGGTGGTGGTGCTGCTTTTGGTGATGGTGGTGGTGTTGATAGTGGCACTGGTGATGTTTATGGTGGTGATGGTGATGGTAGTAGTATCGGTGATGGCTGTGGTGGTGATAGTGTTGATTATGATGGTCGTGGTGGTGGTGGTGGTGGTGAATGTGGAGGTGCTGCTACTGCTGCTGCTGCTGCTGTTACCAATAATGGTGAATTTATTAAATGCTTTTCTTTTCTTTTACTTTCTTTTTTTGTTTGTTTGTGGTTTGTATGTCGCTCATGATTAAAAGACCACACATCAAAAGTTTCTAAAATAAAGCAGCGCTACACCAATAACACCGAGACTAATCAACACTAGCAAAGACCAGAACCTCTCTTGGAGTAACTATATACTTGGATACTTGACTCACTAGAAACAGCAGTGAAATCTCCCTCGAATCACAATTTACCATCTAGCATAAGAAGGAGACACTGGACCGTATTGTCCCCCCCCCATTGTATATTTCCTCCTCCACGTGACCCTTTTCAAAATGGCAGGATGGTCATGATTGGAATGCTTATGATCATAAGTCTGCTGGTTTGGAATTGACCTGAAACAAACAATAACAGTAATCCCATGATGCAACAGGGTTTCCTGCAAGGATTCACTTGTTCTGCTTGAAATACTAAGTAAAAATTTTCAAATGTCTTGATAGATGAAGTCCACATTATATAATGTAACTCTACACCGTGGCACTCCGTCGATTATGACGATGAGGGTTCCAGTTGATCCAATCAATGGAACAGCTTGCTCGTGAAATTAACATGCAAGTGGCTGAGCACTCCACAGACACGTGGACCCTTAACGTAGTTTTCGGGTATATTCAGCATGACACAGAGTGTGATAAGGCTGGCCCTTCGAAATACAGGTAGAACAAAAACAGGAAGAAAGAGTGAGGGAAAATTGTGGTGAAAGAGTACAGCAGAGTTCGCCACCATCCCCTGCCGGAGCCTCGTGGAGCTTTAGGTGTTTTCACTCAATAAACACTCATAATGCCCAGTCTGAGAATCGAAACCGCGATCCTAAAACCGCGAGTCCGCTGCCCTAACCACTAGGCCATTGTGCCTCCACAACTCTACATACATTGTGACTCAATAAAAGATGGGATATGTGTATGCATATGTGTATGTGTGCATGCATATATGTGTGTGTGTGTGTATGTCCATGTTTTGGTATCATATGATAGTTGCAAATGAGCATCATCTGTTTCCATTCTTCAATGGAAAATATGTCTGGTCACTTGGAAACAGGACTGGCATCAAGAAGGGCATCCAGCCTTAGAAAATCTGCCATAACAGATTCTGTCTGGTCCACACAAGCATGGAAAAGTGAATGTTAAATGATGATGATGATGGCGGTGGTGGTGGCGGCGGCAGTGATGGCAGAGATGGTGGTGGTGATCTGGAATACTTTTGCTCATAAGCTTGCTTGATCAGGGAGAATTTAGGGCTAAACATCAATAACTGTCCCAGTGATTCAACGAGGTCCTATCATTCAGCCTGTTAGAAACAGCAACAAAATTTTCTACAAATTCCACACCATCGTTAAAGGAAAGCCACATTAAACAACATACGAGCAGGTTTTCGTTGCCAACAAATGATGCAGCATAACAATATAAGATGTATTACAATTATATGTGCTTTATCATTACGATGATATAAGATGTATTACATTTATGCATGCTTTATCATAACGCTTTATGTTGTGTTAAAACTAATCATACATGAGTTTGTTTGATCAGAGCTGTCATGAGGTAAAGCAGCCATAATATCATCATCATCATCATCACCACCACCACCACCACCACCACCATCATCACCATCGTCATCATTGTCTTCATCAACATCATCATCAACACCATCATCATCATTGTCATCATCATCATCATCAACACCAACGTCACCATAACCACCAACACCACAATCATCATCACCATCATGGCTATCTGGTTAAGACATTTACTTTGCAGCTACATGGTTTGAAGTTCAGTCCTATTGTATGGCACCTTGGGCAAGTAACTTCTTTTATTGCCTTGGGCCAAACAATGCCTTGCAAATGAATTTGGTAGAATGAGAACTGTGCAGAAGCTTGTTATATCTTTCTCTCCCTCTCTCACTCTCACTCTCTCTTTATCTATCTGCCTATTTATCTGTCTGTCTATTTGTCAGTGTGTGTGTGTTTGTGTGTATGAGTGTATGTATACATACATACATACATACATACATATATATATATATATATATCTATGCTGATGACCTTGCCCTAATTGCGGAGTCACATGAGATGCACCATTTTGAGCGTGGCCGTTGCCAGTACCACCTGACTGGCTCCTGTAGGATTTTCGAGCGAGATCGTTGCCAGTGCCCCTGGACTGGCTTGTGCGGGTGGCACATAAAAGACACCATTTCGAGCGTGGCCGTTTTCGTGCGGGTGACACGTAAAAGCACCCACTACACTCTCTGAGTGATTGGCGTTAGGAAGGGCATCCAGCTGTAGAAACTCTGCCAAATCAGACTGGAGCCTGGTGTTGCCATCCGGTTTCAC
>NC_142944.1:18566452-18568952 GCF_046866305.1 Octopus bimaculoides | reverse complement strand
TTAGCATTTTAACTGGCCATATCTGGCTCAATTATTCTACCTTATTTTATGTTCAAAGTAGCCAGATCCAATCTTTCATACCTACCCTACAATGTCATTCCCAAAATATACAATCACATCATAGAAATCTGAAAGCTAAGAGATAATGCATGATTAATTCAAAGCATTGTGAATAAATAAGTATTACATCATCATAATCGTTTAATGTCCATTTTCCATGCTGGCATAGGTTGGACGGTTTGAGTGAGATCTGGAGACCCAGTCACTGCACCAGGCTCCAATCTGATCTGGCAATGTTTCTACAGCTGGATGCCCTTTCTAACGCCAACCACTCCAAGAGTGTAGTGGGTGCTTTTTATGTGCCATCGGCACACGAGCCAGTCAGGCGGGCATGGCACCGATCATGTTCAGATAGTGCTTTTTATATGCCACCGGCACAGGGGCCAGTCAGGGAGTACTGACATTGGCCACAATCGGATAGTGCTTTTTACGATAATCTGAATGCTAAAGGGTTAATTTGATTAACTCTAACGAGGATACTTGAATAACAACAGCAACAACAACATCTAAAGAGAGATCTGTGGTCCTGATTTTTTATTTATGTATCAAAGAATTCACTTTCTCTTTCCTGTGCCAATCATTTACTCTGAACTCTGAATTAACAAGTTCTTATATGTCCCTCACATGAAAATGAAGATCACAAGGATCTAAGTGACACAAGGAGTTTGTAATCTCTCTCTCTCCCAAATTAACCAACACTTTGAATGTCACAGAGAAGATGTGCTAAGGACCAGAGTGTCAACCTGCACCTGATGTGAGTCAAAACTATAGGTTGCACTGTGCGATTTGGGTTCTCTGATGAGCAGAGGCATTTATTCGTCTGGAACAACAAGTCTGTCAGTTGTGCTTGGCCTTTCAGATGACAAAATTTCAGATGACACAGGTCTACTCAACCAGAGCTGATATGGTTGATCACCACCAACACTGCTGCTACCACACCACTACCACCACCACCACCAACACTAACACTGCCACTATCACACTACCACCACCACCACCCACTCCTACCATCACTGCTGCTACCACTGCCACTGCCCCCCACCATTGCCACCACCACCACCACCAATAACAACAACAACAACAACAACACCCACTCCCACAATCACCATCACCATCGCTGTTGCTACCACTGCCCCCACCACTGCCCCCCACCACTGCCAAAACCACCATCACCACCACCAACAACACCACTAACAACAATAACACCATCATCATCAATATCACCACCACCACCACCACAACCAACAACAACATCATAATCATCACCACCAACAACAACAACAACCACCACTACCACCATCACAAACACCACCACTACCACCACCAACACAACCACCATCACCACTGCTGCCACTGCCATCACTATTGCCACCACCGCCACCACCGCCACCACCACCACCACCACCACCACCACCACACCAACAGCTTTGGTCTTTATCACTTCAATGTCGAGGCCTTCACACAGACTCTAGTTCGTTCTTCCAGGTTTAGGAATTCAGGAATGTTTCCTGCAGCTGCTCAACAGATTACATAAAACTGTAAGTAGATAAGTTTGAACATACAAATCAATCCAGCGACATCCAGTTCTAAACTTGCATGTTGTAATCTGAAGGAGTTTGGTAAACCTTACTCACAACATCCTCACGCAAGACTTCATTGATTTGAATGTCTTTCGCAAAACTTTATAATCCATACCAGAGTTTTTCAACCTCCTTTTTGTCTTGTTTTCTCAGTGTTTTTCCCCTTTATGATTACAGCATCCAGAATTTTCTCCAACATATGGTTAAAAAAAATATAGATGTAGTCTTCTATACAACACAATTAAATTACACACTTTTAATGATCTTATATTAATTTAGTGTTCGCATCGTTAAAAATCAACTGAGAGGAAAAACAGACTTAACAAAAAAAAAAAAATGCAGTGTGAATAATGAACTGAAAAATTTTTCAACTTAAAAAAAACAAAAACAATTTTCCAACTGGATTCTTCAAATTTCCTCTGGGAGAAATCTTCTCCAGAGCTGAGAAGAATTATGAATATACAGTGGTTCTTTTTTTTCATTTCTTTCTCTGTTTTCTTGTTTCTTCTTTTCTTTTTAGAGTTTGCTGCATTAGAAATTCAGTTTGAAGCAATTTTATTTCTTTATTTGAGAGAGAGAAAGGAAGAGAGGGAAAGAGAGAGAGAGGGAGAGAGAGAGAGAGGGAGAGAGAGAGAGAGGGAGAGGGAGAGAGGGAGAGGGAGAGAGGGAGAGAGAGAGAGAAGGAGAGAGACAGACAGACAGAGACAGAAAGACAAAATGAGAGAGAGATAGAGAAACAGAGTGAGAGAGGAGGGAAAAAGACAGATAGAGAAAGAGAGAGAGATAGAAAGAGATCGAAAGAGAGAATGAGAGTAGGAGAGAGAAATAAAAGGATAATAATAAAAGCAAAAAAAAAAAAG
>NC_142944.1:18533952-18561452 GCF_046866305.1 Octopus bimaculoides | reverse complement strand
ATTGAAGTGGGGATGTATCAGGAAGCAAAATATGTGTTGTAACCCATCCTTACTCAAACACCAATCCCTCAGTTACAACAAGGGTTCCAGTTGATCCAATCAATGGAACGGCCTGCTCATTAAATTATTGTGCAAGTGGCTGAGCACTCCACGGACATGCAGTAATCCTAATGTAGTTCTCAGAGAAATTCAATGTGACACCAAAGGTGAGAAGGCTGGTCTTTTTGAAACACAGGTACTACTCATTTTTGCCAGCTGAGTGGACTGGAGCAATGTGAAATAAAATGTCTTGCTCAAGGATACAATGTGCTGCCAAGTATTAAACTGAGGGTCAAACAACCATGGGCCTAATACCCTAATCATTAAGCCATGCATCTTTACAAAGAGGGTTCTAGTTGATCCGATTGACCAAACAGCCTGCTCGTGAAATTAATGTGCAAGTGGCTGAGTACTCCACAGACATGTACCCTTAACATAGTTCTCGGGGAGATTCAGCATAGCACAGAGTGTGTGAAATACAGATACTACTCATATTTGCCAGCTGAGTGGACTGGAATAATGTGAAATAAAGCGTCTTGCTCAGGGACATAATGCGCCACTAGGAATTGAACTTGCAGCCTCACCGTTGTGAGCTGAATACCCTAACCACTAAGCTACATGCTTAGTAAGAAAATATGACTGATGGCTAGATTCAGTGCTTTCTAAGGATAAATTTAAGGATAGATCTAATATTGCTTCTCACTTCACACACACACACACACTCATACATATGAGTGTGAGTGTGAGTATGAGCATGTGTATGCTAGACTGAAGTATGACTGAGTACTATTCTTTCATTCTTTTATTCTTTTCTTCCTTTATTTGTTTCAGTCATTTGACTGCAGCCATGCTGGAGCACCACCTTTAGTCAAACAAATCGACCCCAGGACTTATTCTTTTGTAAGCCTAGTACTTTTTTTATTGGTGTCTTTTGCCAAACCGCTAAGTTACAGGGATGTAAACACACCAGCATCAGTTGTCAAGTGATGTTTGGGGGGGACAAACAAACACACACACACACACACATATACAATGGGCTACTTTTAGTTTCTGTCTACCAAATCCATTCACAAGGCTTTGGTTGGCCTGAGGCTATACTAGAAGACTTACCCAAAGTGACACACAGTGGGACTGAACCCGGAACCATGTGGCTGGGAAGCAAGCTTCTTACTATACAGTCACTCCTGTGCCTCCTATGTTGTAGAATTTTAAAGAAGTTTTTCACCTTTTATTGTGAGACTTATACAGGTGCAAGTATGGCTGTGTGGTAAGAAGTTTGCTTCCCAACCACATGGTTCCAGGTTCAGTCCTACTGTATGGCACCTTGTGCAAGTGTCTTCTACTATAGCCTTGGGCCGACCAAAGCATTGTGAGCGGCTTTGGCTGATGGAAACTGAAAGAAGCCTGTCATATGTGTGTGTGTGTGTGTGTGTGTGTGTGCGTGCGCGTGTGTGTATGTGTCTATCTGTCTGTCTTTCTTTGTCCCCCAGCACTGCTTGACAACTAGTATTTGTGTGTTTATATCACTGTAACTTATCAGTTCGGCAAAAGAGACTGATAGAATAAGCACCAGGCTTATAAAAAATAATTCATTCAATTGAAAATTCTTCAAGGCAGGCCCCAGCATGGCCACAGTCTAATGACTGAAACAAGTAAAACAAAGTAACGTTCTTTGGTTCATTGTAATTTTTGAAACAGTAAAAATACACGAATAGAAACAGAATTCTTTGATTCATAATTTCTCAGATAAACTACACCAATATGGAATGTCATTTTGGATTAATTATTAAACCATATACACAAGAATTGATATAAGAATTGATACATTTCTGAGATGAGTTGTTGCGAGAGTTCTTTGATGAAGTTCTTGCAAATTTAACATTCAAAACCAAAATAAATCAAAGAATAACAATTAAAGAATTAAACAAAGAACGTTCTCAAAAGATTCTTGAAAATAGATTATTTTCAGAAATTGTTCATAAATATAAATGAAGGTGATGATTGGTTGATTCCTATGTAGAAGAAACAAACCAAATAGACAACATCACCTTCTTGGAGGTAGGCAAAGTTATTTACCTATATTGCTTCGGTAAAAACAATATAGCTCTTTTATCTTTTGTCTTTTACTTGTTTCAGTCATGTGACAGTGGCCATGCTGGAGCATCACCTTGAAGAATTTTTAGTTACATGAATCAACTCCAGTACTTATTTTTTTTTTTTGTAAAGCCTGGTACTTATTCTGTCAGTCTCTTTTGCCAAACTGTTAAGTTAGAAGGATGTAAACACACCAACGCCGATTATCAACTGGCAGCTGTGGGGGCAAACACAAACACACACATGTACAATGGGCTTTCAGTTTCTGTCTACCGAATCCGCTCACAAGGTTTTGGTTAACCCAAGGCTATAGTAAAAGACATTTGCCCAAGGTACCACACATGAGGTTTGGAAGCAAACTTCTTATCACACAGTCATGTCTGTACCTGTGTGTATATACATATTTATATATTATCATCATCATCATTTAATGTCTGCTTTACAAGCTGGTATGGGTTCAACAGGCATCAAGCTCCAATGTCAACTTTGGAACGGTTTCTCTGACTGGATGCCCTTCTTAATGCCAACCATTTTACAGAATATGCCGGGTTCTTTGCACCACACTACACCAAACCCTCTGTTGCACTTTTTTCCAGCATCATATATTGCATCACCTGCAAACTTTGCTGTGCAATTAAATTGGAGGAAACAGGCTGCTGCATTTGCCAATCATGTTTGGAAGCAGACTCAAAGCTGGACCAAGTTTGTTGCCTCCCACTTCAACACAACAAACCATTTAACTTAAGCTTAAGACGGCAAGATGGCAGAAACGTTAGCACGCCGGGCGAAATGCTTATCAGTATTTCGTCTGCCGCTACGTTCTGAGTTCAAATTCCCCCAAGGTCAACTTTGCCTTTCATCCTTTTGGGGTCAATAAATTAAGTACCAGTTACGCACCGGGGTCGATGTAATCGACTTAACCCCTTTGTCTGTCCTTGTTTGTCCCCTCTATGTTTAGCCCCTTGTGGGCAATAAAGAAATAACAAACCATTTAGTTCCTTCCATATTAGTGTATATCACATCTCCACGCACCACATGCATCCACATACTCAAGGAAACAGAAGAAATGGTGTTTCATTCTTTCGAACTTGAAACCATTTCACAGACAGAATTTTAATGAATACTTTTCATTTCTACTCCAACACTCCCTTTTTGTTGAGTAATCCTTTTCTTATTCTTCAGCCCCTTCTTTCACCTCAGTTTTTCATTTCACCTCATCCTCATCTTCTTTTCCTTCACATTTCATTTCTCTTTTCTTCTCCTTCACTTATCCAGACTCTCTCCCCTATTATTTCTTGTCTACATATGAAGCTGTTCCTCATCAGTTGCAGCCAGTTTCTCAAACTTGGAGAATGTAAGACTCTGCTTTCTTTCATTATTTCTCCCATGTCGACAGGACTCTATCTGTAGAAGGACCCTGACTGAAATGGTAACTATTCCACTTTCTGCAGTAATTTCACTGTGCACTTTCTGTTGATTTTTATTACTCGGTATACTAGTTTAAGTACAAGAAAAATTATACATGCAAACAATTCGCAAATGCAAGTGCTACCAGTCGAGAACTTCGCATACCAGAAGCCAGCAAGTGTATGGGGTCATCAGGAGAGAATGCACGCCATTTCGGGGCCTACCTCTCGATGGCATCAGTGCGCACCAGTCCCCTTCACTGATATGAAGCCCCACTTGCTTGTTGAACTGGTTATCAAACAAAGCTCAATATTCCTCTAGCCATCGCTCATCATCTCTTTTTTAACCAAATCTAGTGGCTAGCCTTCTCCACTGTAGTTTGGATATCAGTCATGGTGGTATTTACCTTACGATGAGTTAGGCCTAACGATAACAACAGTCGTCTCACACTGTGTTCAACAAACCCTCTACATCCAACTTCGATTGGAAAATGCTCCGCTTTCCAGCCTGCGTCTTCACGTTTCTTGACATGCAGCAAAAAGAGCTGAAGCAACTGGTTTTTTTTTTTTGTTTTTACTATTGGGACCCATGTTTGCAATGTACTACAGGGGCTGCAACATAAAACTAAGTATTACTGAGGCATAAATATATGATACACATGCACACACACACGCACACACACACATATACACACACACACACATATATATATATATATATATATATATATATATATATACCAGATTTTTTGATGGAGTTCTTGTCATAATGGTCACACTGGAAGATTAAAAGATTCCTTTAGAAGGGTAAAGATATCATTAAATGAAGACCTAGAAAACAAACCAGTGCTAAAGTTCAATATCCACAACAGTCTTAAATAAAAAATTCTGGAGATACAATAATTCCGTTTCTAGACATAAACATTGAGATAAAACAAAAAAGAAAATGAATGATATATCAAGTATGTTTATATTAAGACATTAATAAATACCTGTACTTATATGGAGACAGCGAATGTTTACACAGATGTAAAATGTCAACGTTAAAATTTATTTGTAAATTTAAGAGGAGCATTAAGATGTTTTTTTTGTTGTTGTTGCTTTTTTTTCACAGAGAAGTTAGCAAATAACTATTTTCTTTCCAAATATTTCCTGACGAAGGAGTCCTAAGTCTGAAATATTGAAATATTAGGCAAAACTATTAACCTCCATTATTTTTATAACTTGCTTTGTTTTGGCTTTTAAATGAAATATAATTAAAACACACACACACACACACACACACACACACACACACACACACATATATATATATATATATATATATATATATATATATATATTTCTCTCTCTCTCTATATATATATATATATATATGTATATATATATATATGTATATATACAATGTCAACACACACAAATAAATAATACAGAATGGGACACATACATATATACATGTATATATACACATGTATATATACACATACATACTTACATATATACATATATATATATATATATATATATATATATACACATACATACATACATACATACATACATACATACATACATACATATATATATATATATATATATATATATACACATACATATATATATATATTTATACATATATATGCACATACACACATACACATATATATATACACACACATATACACACACATGCATGCACACACACACTCACACACACACACATACGTGTGTGCATCTTTGTGCATGTGTTTGTCCCCCACCACTGATCGACAACCGGTGTTGGTGTGTTTACATTCTTGTAACTTAGTGGTTCACCAAAAGAGACCTACAGAATAAATACCAGACTTAAAAAAAAAAATTAAAAAAAGTACTGGGTTTGATTTGTTTTGACTAAAATTCTTCAGGGCGGTACCCTGGCATGGCTATTGCCTAGTCTAATGGCTAAAGCAATTTAAAGAGAGAAAAAGATAAAGAGAGAGTAAAGCAAACACTAAAATCATCATTGAATATATAAACAAGCTTTATAGAGCAAGCTATAACACAATATTGAATCAAATTCATTGCAGTTAATGCATTAAATATGAATAAAAACAAACAAACCTCTCACAAAACATATTACGTAAACCAAATACACATTAACTTAAGAATCAATGAACATGTTATTGTACATAAACACCAATAAATTGACTATAAAAATTGCTAAAATCAAAAACCTCTTTTTACTAGTAACAAATCCTGCTGAGTATAGAAGCCAGTGGTTATATATTGCAAATGGCCAATGTGGATTATAAATTTCGCAAATGTGGGAAACTATATAATCTTCGCAACTTTCAAATGGCCTATATTAATCTTTTATTATTATTATTTTTTTTAATCTTTTATATCTTTCACTTGGTAAAAGCCATTAGACTGTGGCCATGCTGGGGCACAACCTTGAAGTGTTTTTAGCTGAATGAATCTACACCAGAACAATTTTTTTCTCTTTTTTTTTGTGTAGGAGCGGCTGTGTGATAAGTAGCTTGCTTACCAACCACATGGTTCCGGGTTCAGTCCCACTGTGTGGCAGCTTGGGCAAGTGTCTTCTACTATAGCCTCAGGCCGACCAAAGCCTTGTGAGTGGATTTGGTAATTTGGATAATTCAGTTTCTGTCTACCAAATCCACTCACAAGGCTTGGGTTGGCCCGAGGCTATAGTAGAAGACATTTGCCCAAGGTACCACACAGTGGGACTGAACCCGGAACCATGTGGTTAGGAATCAAGCTTCTTACCACGCAACCACATCTGTGCCTATATTTGGTTTTAAATTGTGGCACAATGCCAGCAGCTTTACAGGAGGGGTAGTGAATTACATCAACCCCGGTACTCAGCTGGTACTTGTTTTATCGACCCCGAAAGGATGAAAGCAAAGTCCACCTCGGTGGAATTTGAACTCAGATCTTGAAGATGGACAAAATGCCGCTAAGAGGGGTAAGTGGATTACATTGACCCTCCGTACTCAACTGGTGTTTATTTTATCGACACCGAAAGGATGAAAGGCAAAGTTTATCTCCGCAGAATTTGGACACAGAATGTAAAGACAGATGAAATGCAGCTAAGCATTTTGGCCAGTAAGTTAATGGTTCTGCTGACTTGCCAATATTGCTGATTGGTTCATGTCTTCTCATTGGTTCACCATGCTTCATTTCTTTCTTTGTTTTTGAACAAGAATTAATTGCATCAAAAGATCAATTACAGAATCAATGCACACAGGTTATGTACATAAGCCACCTCACCCCAAACACGCACCCACACACCCCGAAAAACAGAATGAAAGAAAGAAAAGGATAAAACTCCAGCTTCTCCATCGTTTAAAGAAAAACAGAATTCAACAAACAAATTTTCCAACCAAGAGTGTAATCTTACAATTGACAAAGACCTTGTTTAAAATAAAATGACAGGAACACATGTCAACAACAACTACTTCATCCAGAAGATAAGGTTGTGAAAGTATAGAATCTTTCATGCTTGTAAAATATTTTTTTGATTTAGACAAGAAGTTGAATTACTTATAAATAATCTGCACTACATCCCCTTCTTAATCTCCAATCCATTGTCCATTAACATGAAGCTGACTCCCATTCAGTCCCCAAAGAGCTTGTAGTTCTGCAAGCTGCTTGACAACCTCAATAATGCAGGTGGGATGGAAAAAGGTACCTAGTCTATGCTGTAAAGTGGCTGGCATTGGGAAGGGTACCCAGTAGTAGGAACCATGCCAAAGCTGGAAATGGAGCATAATGCAGTCCTTAGACACATTGGTTCCTGTCAAACCATTCAACCAATGCTAGCATGATGATAATGATAATGATGATGATGATGATGATGATTATGATATGAATATTACTTCATCAAAAAAAAAAAAAAGTTAAAACGGGGACACAAAAGTTGTGCTATTAATTTCAACACATTTAAAAGACAGCTGTTCTTTCTATACACAAAGGTGTAAAAATATAATTGCTACTAGGAGGAAATATTGCATTTGTGGAAACTCAGAGTAGTGATGCATACAGTGATAGCCCCCAAAATTACATGCATTTATTCATGTGTATATCATCATCATCATCAACAACACCACTATCATCATTATCAATACCATCATCATCATCATCATCATCATCATCATCATCATCATCATCATCCTCATTTAGCATCATCACCATCATCATTAAGCATCTGTTGTCCATGCTGGCATGGGTTGGACAGTTTGGCCAGTGCTGGTCAGTTAAGGGGTTGCACCAGATTCCAGTCTGATTTGGCCTGGTTTCTACAGCTGGATACCCTTCCTAATGTCAACCACTCTGGGAGTGTAACATGTGCCTTTAAATTCCGCTGGCACAGGTGCCATTTGTGTGACACCAGCGTCTGCCACAACTATAATTTCACTTGGTTTGATATTCATGCATATACATACATACATACATACACACACACACACACACACACACATATATATATATATATATATATATATATATATACAGACATGCAGGAAGTAAATAGATACCTTTAATTTTCAAAATTTCTGATCTAAGCATCTTAATATGTTTTCAGCGGTGCAGAATTTACAATGCAATTATTCTTTTTCATTCCAGGTGCCATTATATTAAACATTTGCGAAGAGTAACCATGCCATGCACAAAAAAATTCAGCAGAACTGTCAGATTTTCAAAGAGGTCATATTATTGGGCAATCTGAGACTGGTCTTAGCCAGCGAAAAATTGCCCAAAGTCTTCAAATTCCTCTTGCTACTGTTAATAGAATTATAGTGCAATTCAAAAACCAAGGAAAAGAATCAACAGATTCTCGTCCTGGCCAACCCAGGCCCTTGGAAAGGAAGCTTTGCTGTTTTGAAGAGGGTTGTGGAATACGAACCCCGTTCGAGGCTTCTGACATTGCAAAACAGCTAGAAGTTAGTTCAAGAACGTGTGTTACATATTTGCATAAGCTTGGGTATTATGGATGAGCAGCTAGAAGTATGTATGTGTGCATATGTATGTATGTATGTATGTATGTATGTATGTATGTATGTATATTATGTATATATATATATATATATATATGTATGCATGTATGTATGTACTACCTGAACTATCTGAATGTGATTGATGCAAGGTTCACCAGACTGGTTCCCGTACTGGTGGCACATAAAAAGCACTATCCGAATGTGATCGATGCCAAGGCCACCTGACTGGCTCCTGTGCTGGTGGCACATAAAAAGCACCCACTATACTCTCGGGGTGGTTGGCATGATAGATTCGCCATGATAGTTTGCTAGCCACTACGCATTCTTTTATTTTTCTCTCCTTGTTTCTTCCTGTGTTCCTTTCTGTGGAAGAGCATAGGCTCGAAACATTAAAGACTTTTTCACTTCCCAAGCATTAAACTAATACATCTGTTTGTTTTCTACACCACCTGTCTTTGTCCTTTGGTTTTTTGTGAATTCTCCCCTATGTATGTATGTATGTATGTATGTATGTATGTATGTATGTATCTATGCTTTGTGCCTCAAGGCTTTCACTCCACACATCAGCTCAACTTGATTCGTCCTTATTAGTCAAAAGACACCTGTTGTCATTCTCTTGTTTATATTTGTAATCATGTAACATTTTCTCCATTTTCTCAATTTTTGTTTTTGTCTGTGTTGTCATACACATTCACTTGCTTTCTTCCCAAAATTTAATGCTCTTAGCTTAGTATTTTGTGGCCAACAAATTTCGAACTGTCTCAACGGTAACAGGCTGAAACTGTAATGATAATCAGGAAACTTGACTGATGAATAGAAGGCCATGAATGATCCATCCTTGTTTTTTCCTGTTCGTCTTTGTATCGTCTATCTGTCTGTATGTTTTTATTGTCGTCTGTTACGTTCTTATTTCATTTTGGGGATTTAAGCACAGGCATGATTTGTTTGGTTGAAAAGCTTGCTTTCCAACCACTTGGTTTTGGGTTCAGTCCAAGTGCATGGCAGTATAGTCCTGGGCTGACTGAAACTTTGTGAGAAGATTTGGTAGACAGAATCTCAAAGAAACTTATTGTATAAACACACCCACCCACTCATGTATCGATATATACATTCAAAGGGTGTGTGGTCAATAAATTATGAAACAGGACATTCACTTTTATTTTTCTTGATGCATATATTTTATTTATTCTATATTTTATGTTTCTTCATGTATATATGTATATATTTGAGTGTATACATATTAGTATAATTTTGAATATTTGATATATTGCATACTTAACCTAAAGTAATATTATAGTATACATTACTTTTTTGAAAAATAATAATAATAATAACAATGATGATGATCATAATAATAATAATAATAATAATAATAATAATAATAATAATAATAATAACAATGATAATAGTAGTAATAATAATAATAATAATAATAATAGTTGTTGTTGTTCTTATTATTATTATCATTATAAATACCCTGATGTAGTACCAGACAGTGGCTCTCATGGCTTCTGGTCTTAATTGATTGGAAGTGTTATCATGTATATTGTTTTGTCTTGGTATAAAAGATGGGCTACAGCAAATATTCTGCTCAATACCACAGATCTGTTTGTCAGTTGTTTGACCTTAACCAGTTGAGCATGTCCCTTATGGGCTGACAATATGTGCATCTCTGATCAGGAGCAGAAGTAGTACGGGAACATCATAGCCATGTGTTGAGAGAAATTCTTTGGAGTCTGGATAATTCACCTTTGAAAACATGGGTGTTTTGTTCAACATCCTTAAACAACCCTTATTCAGGGTCCTTTTGAGTGTGATGAGCTACTTGACCTGAAGAAAATTCTAACTGGGCCCCATTGCAAGGTCATGTGCTGTTAATCTTGATTTGAGATCACTATGTTGCACACACATGGTTGTGATGCATGTACTTGGTGTACCCTTATCAGACGGGTAGTCATGATGGGTATACTGGGCTTCTTATGTTTTACCCCAGTGTCACTTTGATGGCATGCACTGCTCTCTCACTCAATAACAATAATAATAATAATAATAATAATAATAATAATAATAATAATAATAATAATAATAGTAATAATAATGATAAAGGCAAATAGACCAGATATAGTTGTCAAAGATCATGAAGAAAATAAATGCTTTCTAATTGATGTATCAATACCAGCAGATGACAACGTCTCTCTAAAAGAAATGGAAAAACTTTCAAAATACAAAGACCTGGAAATAGAGGTAACTCGAATGTGGAATCTAAAAACAGAAACAATTCCTATCATAGTAGGTGCCTTAGGTATAATAAAAAAATATTCAGACAAATACATAACAAAAATAGCAGGACTTACAAATATATATAACATACAGAAAATTGCACTACTGGGTACTGCACACATTCTACGCAAAACACTTTCAATACAGTAAACATAAGAGCACCACAGCAAACCACAGCACATACCCAAGGCGCACAGAGCTGCGCTCGGTAGTGAAGTGAAAGCACGTTATAAAAATAAAACTACTGAATAATAATAATAATAACAACAACAACAACAACAACAACAACAACAACAACAACAACAACAACAACAACAACAACAATAATAATAATAATGATAATAATAATAATAATAATATTGGCAGTACAAGATCAAAGCTTGCTTACCAAAACTACCAGGCTAACATTCTTCAAAATGGTTCTGACCCTAAATACAAATTCTGTGACACATTTGACAAAATAGACCATCTGGTCTCAGGATGTCCTGTGCTGACACTGAATGAATACAAAAATTGCCAGGATAGGGTAGGACAGTATTTACATTGGAAAATATATAAACACTACATCGGTACTCCTGCTTACTGGTATGAACGTCATCCTGAGCCATTTGTTGATGGTAAAAATGTCACTATCTTCTGGGATTTTCCAGTCAACAACAACAAAATGATCTAGGCTAATCGACCAGACATAATTATTAAAGACAGGGAAGAAAATGCTCGTAGACTAATAGTTGTAAGTGTTCCTATTGATAAAAATATATCTAAAGGAATTTGATAAATTAAGTAAATATAAGAACTGGGAAATTGAAATACAAAAAATGTGGCATCTTAAAGTGAGAGCTGTTCCTGTTATTGTAGGTGCCCTAGGTATGATAAAAAAAAAAGGGATGTCAGAAATATCAAGATAACATCCCAGGAGAACCATGTCTCAGAGAAATCCAAACGATTGTGCTGACAAGTACTGCCCACACTCTAAGAAAATTTAAATGTCTGTTTGTATTACATGAAGATATTTTCTACTGTTCCTGTCACTTCCCCTCCCCAATTTTCAGTCATACTGTAACATGTCTTATCCTTCACTCAACCTAGGATGCTGGGTGTGACACAGCAAGTGATTGTAACAAACATGCAGATTAAAAGTTAATAATAAATAAACAACAACAACAACAATGATAATAATACGTGGTCAGTTCCATCGTGAAACTAACAAATTAAAAGACCAGGAGGCATCATGGAGGTGGCTCAGCAAGGGTGACCTAAAAAAGAATATTGAAAGCCTAATCATTGCTGCCCAGGATCAACTCAGGGAAAAGGGATATATACCACACAAGAGCAATGAACCTCTTCAGAATGTGTTGGAAGGGGGTCGAAAGTGTGACTCACATTGTTAGTGCTTGTGAAAGTCTTGTGCAGAAAGAGTACAAGCATAGATACGACAAGGTAGCTCAAAACCTCCACTGGCTAGTATACCGGAACTATGGATACGAGGTTACAAGTGCTTAGTACCAACATACACCGGATAAGATAATGGACAAAAAGGGGAAGGTAAAAATCCTCTTGGAATTTGATTTCCAGACAGACAAAGTGTTAGA
Organism: Octopus bimaculoides; assembly: GCF_046866305.1. Lineage (NCBI taxonomy): Eukaryota > Metazoa > Mollusca > Cephalopoda > Octopoda > Octopodidae > Octopus > Octopus bimaculoides. The sequence continues at coordinate 18,549,041 of NC_142944.1, read as the reverse complement.
GCAATAAAGGCTGGTTATAGTAACCTTTAAGAGGTACAAACAAGAGTGCCTTATGATCGATGTGGCAGTGTCAGGAGATCAATATATCATCAAGAAAGAAAGAGAAAAGATTGATAAATGTGGAGACTTGAGAATTGAGATTGCTAAGATGTGGCAGCTACGAGAGTCGAACAAAGGTTATCCCTATTGTCATCAGAGCATTGGGTTCAATACCAGCCAACCTGAAAAACCATCTGGAAACTTTAGAAATACCCTGCAACCTAGGTGTATTGCAAAAGTTGGCATTACTTGGAACTCATGTTTGTGGAGTGCTAACAGTGCCAGAACTGATGATTGAATGAAGGTGCATGGCTTAATGGTTAGGGGTATTCAGCTCATGATTGTAAGGTTGTGAGTTCGATTCCCAGGGGTACATTGTGTCCTTGAACAAGGCACTTTGTTTCACATGTTCCTTTAACTCAACTGGCTAAAATGAGTTGTACCTGTCATTTAAAGGACCAGCCTTGTAACACTCTGTGTCACATTTTCTGTGTCACATTGAATTTCTCTGAGAACTACATTAAGGGTACATGTATCTGTGGAGTACTCAACCACTTGCATGTTAATTCCATGAGCAGGCTGTTCTGTTGATTGGATCAACTGGAACCCTCATTGTTGTAACCAACAGAGTGCCAGAACTAATGACTGAATAAAGGTGCATCACTTAATGGTTAGGGTATTTAGCTCACAATCGTAAGGTCGCGAGTTCAATTCCCAGTGGTGCATTGTGCCCTTGAGCAAGGCACTTTATTTCACATTGCTCCAGACCACTCAGCTAGCAAAAATGAGTTGTATCTGTATTTCAAAGGGGCCAGATTTGTAACACTCTGTGTCATGCTGAATCTCCACGAGAACTACGTTAAGGGTACACCTGTCTGTGGAGTGCTCAGCCACTTGCACATTAATTTCATGAGCAGGCTGTTCTGTTAATTCGATCAACTGGAACCCTTGTCATCGTAACTAATGAAGTTCTAAAAAGGGGAGGAAAAAAGAATTGTATAAGGGTTTTCCTCAATAGCTGCATTTTTTAAACTGTGTCATATTATATTATTTACATTAGACGGATATTTGTCTCCATTTTGTTTGTTATTAATACAATGTTTTGGCTGACATACCCTCCAGCCTTCATCAGGTGTCTTGGGAAAATTTTGAACGTAGGTTCTCATTCCTAAGGTATTTTTTGATGTTATTTTTTTAATTGTTTTATATCCACACAAGAAAGTTAGATGGTTTGATAGACGAGCTAGTTTTTGATGGAGTTTCTCTATGTCTCCATTGAAGTCTAATGTCGGCTCTGTACCGATTAGATAATACAGTTCTATAGTTAAGAGATGAGGAATTATATACATTATTTACATTTGATGGATATTTGCCCTCATCTTATTTGTTGCAAACGCAATGTTTTGGCTGATATACCTCCCAGCCTTTATCAGGTGTCTTGGGGGAAACTTCGTACCTGGGTTCTCATTCCTAATAACAAGATGAGGACAAATATCCATCAAATGTAAATAAGGTACATAATTCCTCATCTCTTAAATATGGAACTGTATTGTGTCATATTAGTCTTCAAAACATATGCTTCACTACATATAAATCGTGGCACTCCTCCAGTTATGATGACGAGGGTTCCAGATGATCCGATCAACGGAACAGCCTGCTCATGAAATTAACGTGCAAGTGGCCGAGTACTCCACAGACACGTGTACCCTTAACGTAGTTCTTGGGGAGATTCAACGTGACACAGAGTGTGACAAGGCTGTCCCTTTGAAATACAGGTACAACAGAAACAGGAAGTAAGAGTGAGAGAAAGTTGTGGTGGAAGAGTACAGCAGGGTTCGCCACCATCCCCTGCCAAAGCCACATGGAGTTTTTGGTGTTTTCGCTCAATAAACACTCACAACTCCCGGTCTGGGAATCAAAATCAGGATCCTATGACCACGGATCCACTGCCCTAACCATCACTGGGTCATTGTGCCTCCACACTACATAAAAAGCATTGTCATATCACGTAATTTTAGACTTCATCTTTTTTAATCGTTTATCTTTTACTTGCTTCAATCATTGCACTGTAGCCAAGATGGAGCACCAACTTTAAGGGTTTTAGTCAAATGAATTGACCCACAGTATGTGTTTTTTTTTTACAGCCTAGAACTTATTCTGGTTTGTAAATGAACCGCTAAATTATGAGGAAGTAAATGAAGCAACACTGGTTGTCAAGCAGTGGTGTGGAACAAACACATACATAGATATATACATCCATACATACAAACATATACATATATATATATATGTGTGTGTGTATGTGTGTGTGTATATATATATATATATATATATATATATATATACACATACATATATATATATATGTATATATAGATGGATAGATAGATACTGAGAGACGTAAACACATGCACAAACACACACACACACTCATACACACACATATGCAACAGGCTTCTTTCAGTTTACGTCTACCAAATCCACTCACAAAGCTTTAGTGTGCCCAAGGTGCCACACAGTGGGACGGAGCACAAGACCACTTGGCCAGGAAGCAAACTTCTTACCACATACTCATCCCTACATGTATATATATATATATATATATTCTGCGCTTGCGAAGACCTGTTGAAGCAAGCAAAATTGTTGACGTGGCCAATGATAGTACCCCCTGATTGGCACCCGTGCCAGTGACATGTTAAAAGCTCCATTCGAGCATGATTGGAGCCAGGTGCAGCCTTCTGACTGGCCAGCCTTCAGTCATGCTGTCCAACCCATGCCAGCATTGAAAGCGGACATTAAACGACGATGATGATACATATATATATATATATATACACACACATACACACACACACACACACACATATATATATACATACACACATATATATAATTCTATTTTTTTCTTGTCTTATCCTGCATTTTATTTTGGTTATTATAATCTATAGCATTATTATTAAAAATATGAAAAACACATCATTTATTGTTATTTGTATGTATTTTATATTTATATTTATATTTTGTTTATGTCAGCATTCTACCATTGTGATTAATTTTACTTTCTTTCTCTCTCTCTTTCTGTCTCTTTCTCTCTTTCTGTCTCTGTCCTATCTGTCTATCCCTCTCTCTCTGTCTCTGCTCTCTTTCTCTTTGTCTGTTTCTCCCCCCACTCTCTCTAACACACATTCTTTGTCTCTCTCTCTCTTTTCCTCTTCCTTTCTTTCTCTTTCTTTCTTTGTGTATCTCTCTCTCTCTCTAATACACATTCTTTCTCTCTCTCTTTCCCACTCTCTCTCTCTCTCTCTCTTTGTCACCCTCCCTCTCCCTCTAACACACTCTTTGTCTTCCTTCTCTTCTTATTTTGTTCTTTAACTTGAATAAATACAATCTTTTATCTGTTTTCTTTTACTTGTTTCAGTCATTATACTGTGGCCATGCTGGGGCACCGTCTTAAAGAATTTTTAGTTGAACGAATCGCCCCACCCCACCAATATTTATTTTATTTATTTTTTTCATTTTAAACCTAGTATTTATTGTATTATTCTCTTTCGCTTAACCGCTAAGTTACAGGGATGTAAACACACCAACACCAGTTGACAAGTGATGGTAGGGGACAAATACATACCCAAACCAATGACACACACACACACAACATATATATTTCTACCCTGCACCCTAAGTCACAATTAGTGATAACTGAATTTTTCCTTTTTGGTTTTTTATTGCATATAGCTGACTTCATTATTTTATAATTTACACATTAGCATTTTGCTGAAGCAGCCATAGATCCATATGGTAAATATATATATATATACTGACAGTTAGGATTTAACCAAACCATTCAGCGATGGAGTAGTCACCACTGATGAGTTTGTAATTTCAAGTGAAACTAGTCCTGTATAGTCATATACAGGCTTCGTTGTGGGACAGTTATCTCCCCTGTCAGCATACGAAAATGTGCTTTATTGCAGCTCTAAGGGGTTTTTAAAACTCTCATTTCTAGCAATATAGGTGCTAAGCAGCACACTCAGTCACAATTAATGACTTCTTTTTGATTTTATATTGTATATAGCTGCCTTCATTATCATCTTCATCATCATCATTATTATTATTATTATTATATGTATGTGTGTGTGTGTGTGTGTGTGTGTGTATGTGGAGGCACATGTCCTTGTGGTTAGAGCAGCGATGAGGGATCATGGATTTGAATCTCAGACTGAGCGACGTGGGAAACGCCTAAGCTCTATGCGGCTCTGGCAGAAGGTAATGGCGAACCTCTGTTGACTCTTTTGCCAAAACTTTCTCTCACTCTTTCCTCCTGCATCTAGCAACTCACCTGCAATAGACCAGCATCCCGTCTAGGTGGGGAACCTATACGCCAATGAAGCCGGGAAACCAGCCCTTATGAGCCAAGCATGGCTCAAGAAAGAACAAGCAACAACATATATATACTCTTTTACTTGTTTCAGTCATTTGACTGCGGCCATGCTGGAGCACCATATATATGACAGGCTTCTCTTTTCAGTTTCCATCTACCAAATTCAATCTGAAGGTTTTGGTCAGCCCACGGCTATAAGCAGAAAATACTTGCCCAAGATGCCAAGCCGTAGGACCGAACCCAGAACTATGTGGTTACACATACACACACACACACACATTCATGCAAATTCAGAACATATATATATATATATATATATATATATATATATATATATATATATATATATATATATTGTGCTATTATTCATAGCTTTATGTGCTTCAAGATCCACTGTTCCAAAAAGGAATTATTTCATGTTCTCTTGGAAGTTTATAAATTCTTACATTAACACACACACACATGTATGTATGTATGTCAGTTCATATAGATATGTGCGTATGTATATTGTTCTTTCCTTAACACTTTGAAAACGAGGCGTTTTACATGAAATATGAGAAGAATTTAAATACAGCAAAGTATAATTTCAATAACTTTCTTATAGTTAATATTAATGTTCAGTGTTCAAACAGCATTGGTAATGCCCTCCATAATGCTCTCTCTGTCTCTCTCTCTCTCTCTCTTTTTCCTATTCCACAAGGCTGCAAGCAATCTATAACGCTTACATATTTATCTCTGTATCTGTGTATCTCTTTATCTATTTGTCAGTCAGTCTGTCTGTCTGTGTGTCTCTCGCTCTCTCTCTCTTTCTTTCTCTCTCTCTCTCTAGTCATGTTTCATTTGAAATACAAACGAAACATGATTAGTCTTGTAAATGCCACCACCATCTAAATAAACACACACTCTCACTCACTCATTAACACACATACATACACATATACATACATGTATACATACATACATATATATGCACACACACACATATATACATAGACATACATATATATAAATACACACACACACACACACACATATATATATATATATATATATATATATATATATATATATATATATATGTATGTCTATGTATATATACATACACATTTACAAACCCTCTTACACACACACATATACATACGTATCTCTCTCTCCCTCTCTCTCTCTCTCTCTCTCGCTATATATATATATATATATATATATATATATATATATATATATACATACATATATATGCATATATATACACACACACACATATACATATATATATATACACTTATATATATATACATATATACATACACACACACACATATACACACACACATATAAACAAGAGTAAGTACATAAATGCAAAAACAAGGTGGAAAAAAAACATGGTACACAAATACCAAAGGTAGAGTAATATTCATATACACACAAATATGAATATATATATATATATATATATATATATATATATATATATATATATATATATATATATATATATAGATGCTTATGTGCAAAAACAAAAACACATTTACACTGAGACAGAGGCAGACTGAAAACTGTATCTAGCCAGACATACACAGACTGCACCCACGCACACACACACACACACACCCTAGACATAAATAACACCAGAGCACCATGAACAATAATAATACAAGGCTGATGATAATAATAATAATAATAATAATAATAATAATAATAATAATAATAATAATAATAATAATAATGATACAAGAACTAGACAGTGTGACCTGCTACTTACTGCCTACCCACATGACAACAAAAAAACAGCAACAAAAGTAAATATCTGCTTATACAAGCATGTACATGCACGCGTGTGTGATTGTATGTCTTTTTACGTATCTGTACATGTGCGTTATCGCAAGTTCAGGTTACGAAAACAACGAAAAGCTGAGGCACATGCAATCACACACACGCATGCATACGTGTTGACTCTCAGTACCATTCACACACACACACACACACACACACACATACACACACAATGCATGCACATCACTTTCCACCATTACAACTATATGCACGCGCATACACACACACACACACATGCCTGCACACAACACACACACACACACATGCCCATACGCGCCCACACACACACACATACACACATACACACACAGATATACATGCCCACGGATGCACATGCACACACACTCACACACATGCCCGACTGCTCACACACACACACACACATGCATGCCTACACACACACACACACACACACAGACATGCATGCCCACCTACATGCATGCACGTGCACACACACATGCCCGACTGCTCACACACACACACACATACACAATCGCATGCATGCACATCACTTTTCACATCACTTTCATGCATACACACACACACACACACGCATGCCCATACGCGCGCGCACACACACACACACACACACACACACCTAAATACATATAAATACTAGACATAAAGACAGAAGGAAACCCGCTACAGGACCGATTAAAGAAAATCACTGTTATGTAGAGCAAAACCTCCAAGACTCAATCAATAATTTAATTAAATGATAAATTAATTGGTTAATTAGTTAAAAATAAAAATCTGTAATATAGTCTGCGTGCATGCTTTCCTTAGTGGAATAACATGTCCCCCAACGTAAGATCAATATCACCACCACCACCACCATCATCATCACTGTTATTATTCTCATCATCATCATCATCATCATCATCATCATCATCATCATCATCATCACCTGCAGCAACAGCAGTGTCTTAACATCCACTATTCCATGCTTGTGTTGGTCAGAGGAAAATTTTGCTGAGGTAGATTTTCTACAGCTGGATGCCTTTCCTGCCACAAACCCCTCACTTCTTTCCCTATGGATTGACATATTCCTGCTTGTATGACACTGACATTCATTTACAGCAAATCATAAAATGTCAAGACAAAGAGGTCATACCGATACAAAGACACACACACATGCATGCACACACATTCACACAAACACACACACACATACACACACATGCATGCACACTCATTCACAAACACACACACATGCACATTCATACACACACACATTCATACACACACACATTCACATACACATTCACACACACATACATTCACGAATACACACACACACACATGCATGCACAAGCATTCACATACATGCACATTCACATTCAAACACACACACACATATGAATGTACACATATTCACACACACACATACATTCACATACACACACACGCATGCATTCCCATACATGCACATTCACATTCAAACACACACACACATTCACATTCACACACATGCACACTCACACACACACAGAGACGCATACACACATGCATGCACACATATTCACACACAGACACACATACATTCACTTACACACGCACATTCACACACACACACATGCATGCACACGCATTCACATTCAAACACACACGCACACTCACACATGCATGCACACACACACACAACAAGCAAATTAGCCAGTTAGAAAACTCACTCTAGGAGATGTAAGTAGCAACTCTACTGAAAAAATGTTTGTTGCCACTTCAATATGGCTATTCCATAGGAACAGCCATGTTACCACCATATTAACCCCAGGAGGATACCTCTTTCAGCTGCACCTGATATACATTGCAAGCAGGGAAACGGACCCCTACCATCTTCCAGCAACAAAACCAACAGACTACGGTTTCAAGCTCTTTCTGCTCAGCCTCGGTGGTGGATACTGGTCTGCTAGAGATAGCAGTAGTTTGCTCCAGCTTGCAATATATAGAAAATAAGTAACGACCAGTCTCTGATCTTGCAACATGCAAAATAGTCTGTTAGAAAACCTCTATAAGAGATATGAAAGTAGTAACTATACTGGGAGGTAATGGACATTGCCATTTAAAAAGGGCTGTACTGTAGGGACTGACGTTACTACCATTTTAACCCCAGGAGGACACACACACACACACACACACATATGGTGAAGGCGGGGAGCTGGCAGAAACGTTAGCAGGCCGGGCGAAATGCTCAGCAGTATTTCGTCTGCCGTTACGTTCTGAGTTCAAATTCCGCAGAGGTCGACTCTGCCTTTCATCCTTTCGGGATCGATTAAATAAGTACCAGTTACGCACTGGGTCGATGTAATCGACTTAATGCCTTTGTCTGTTCCCTCTATGTTTAGCCCCTTGTGGGCAATAAAGAAATATATATATGGTGGAGGCCCAGAGGTTAGGGCAGCGGACTCGCGGTTGTGGGATCGCAGTTTCGATTCCCTGACCAAGCGTTGTGAGTGCATATTGAACGAAAACACCTAAAAGCTCCACGAAGCTCCGGCAGGGGGTGGTGGTGAACCCTGCTGTATTCTTTCACCACAACTTTCTCTCGCTCTTTCTTACTGTTTCTGCAGCCTACCTGCCCAGCCAGCGGGATGGCGTCATCTTATGGCTAAAACAGCATGCGTTTTGTGACCGGTGGTGTCAAATGAATGCCTGACGGACTGGTCAGTCAAGGTGAATGATTTTATTTTTATTTTATTTTCTATTTGAAAATGTGGTTATGAAACATGTGTAGTCGTTTTATTATTTTAATATTTATTACTTAGTATTTTTATTATAGGTCTTTTTAGTGTATTTACTTATTAAATTTTTCTATATGTGATTGGATTTTCATGGATGAATTCAAGAATTGTGGTATTTTTCTCTAAATCATATATTTATATATTATATATTGTGAAATTTAATTTAATTTTAATTTTGATAAATTAAATTAAATTGAATTTTTCCCTGTAAATTTGAATTTTTATCCCTAACATTATTGTTATATATATATATATATATATATATAGGGTGCTAGAACAAACTCTCAAGGAATGAAAAGGTGAGCATAAGAGAGAATACAGACTGTGGATGGAAGGGGTTGAGAGAGCAGATGCTTTCATAAGAGAGTGTTGGTGGGAGTAAACAGGTAGAGGGAGAGCTTAATGCATTGAGGGTTGAAAAAGAGTTGGGGATGCAGATGATGGGAAACCCTAGTATGTAGAGGGGTGAGTTAGGAGATATGGGAGTGGTCCAAGAAGAAGAATAGAACAGAAAGTGAAGGGTTGATGTGCAAGATATACGAGTAATGGAGAGGGTGATATAGGGGTATAGAAAGGGGCTATAGTATGTGGAGTGTGATGGTAGAAATGAGGGGGCATTGAGAATGACAGCAGATAAGTCAACAGTTTATAATGGAGTATGGCAGGGGGCAAAGAATGCAGTGGCTGGAGACAAAGAAAGGGGTAGTGGCTGAAGACACAGAAAGTGTGGGTAGGGATTTGTGCAATGGCTGAAATGAAGGACCAGCATGCTTCTGTGAAATTCTGTTTTCTGCTGGGGAAAACAGCAGCCGAAACAGTTGTCATGATTCAAACAGCTTACTGGATGTTGCCATGAGCAAAACACAAGATTAGGAGTGGTTTCCATGCTTTAGGAATGGTCACTTGTCGCTTGAAGACCAACCTTGTCCAGAGTGGCCATCGATCTCCTGAATGAACGGAAAGATCAAGAAAATTCATGAAGCGATCTTTGAGGGCCATTACCGAACAATTGACAAACTTGTTGATATGACTGGTGTGTAATGGGGCTCCTGCCAATGAATTTTGAGCAAGGAACTGCGAATGAAAAGAGTTGCAGCAAAATTTGTGTCCTACTTGCTCACAGAAGATCAAAAGCAGTCAGGATTGAATGCATATCATGAACTGAAAGAACAGTTGGAAATTGATCCTGACCTTTGTTTATAGGTCATCACTGGTGACGAAAGCTGGTGCTATGCAATTTACATATGAGGAAGAGGTAAAGAAAAGAATGACAGAGGCATTAAATGGCATCGCTTCGCAAGAGTTTCAGCATTGCTTCAAACAGTGGAAAACACATCTGGACAGATGTATTGCTTCAAATGGAGAATACTCTGAAGACGATAAAAGTGTAAACATGTAAATCTAAAGGAATAAAATAATATTGCAAAATTCCGGTTTCTTTTGGGTACTCCCTTGTACATATGATTGGCTTCTTTCAGCTTCTTATTTCTTTACTGCCCACAAGGGGCTAAACATAGAGGGGACAAACAAGGACAGACAAAGAGATTAAGTCGATTACATTGACCCCAGTGCGTAACTGGTACTTATTTAATCGACCCCGAAAGGATGAAAGGTAAAGTCAACCTCGGCGGAATTTAAACTCAGAATGTAACGGCAGACGAAATAGTTAAGCATTTCGCCCGGGGTGTTAACATTTCTGCCAGCTCGACACCTTTTTTCAGTTTCTGTCTACCAAATCCACTCACAAGGCTTTGGTCGGCTCGAGGCTATAGTAGAAGACACTTGTCCAAGGTGCCATGCAGTGGGACTGAACCCGGAACCATGTGGTTGGGAAGTCACACCTGCACTTAGTCTGTATTTTATTTTTCATTTTATTCTGTATTTCATTTTATTGTAACTTATATTTTCGATGGAGGTAATACTTCACGTTTTGCTACCTTGTCACATAGTTGCGGATATGCTTCCATCTAATATAATTATGGTATAACATTGTGCAACTTCAGGCTATGTACATAGCTTTATAAACATACATTTATTTGAGTAAATCTCTTGGCATTCATTGGTCACATCTATTGAATGTATTTTCACATAAACCAATCAGCCTAAGTTATTATTATAGTTTATAGCTTGCTTTCTTTTTTTCTTTTTGTATTTTTATGTTTTATTTGTATACTGAACTTGCACCCACATATACCTATGTACAGACTTATGCAAATACTCATAAAACACACATATATGTATGTATGTATGTACATGTGTGTGTATGTATGTATGTCCTAACATGTGCGTGTATGTGTATGTATGTGTGTATGTATGTGTATGTTTGTATGTGTGTATATGTATGTATGTTTGCATGTATGTATGTGTATGTATGTAGGTATGTATCTATCTATTTATCTAACTACACACACACATACACACACACACACAAATATACACAGGTGCATGCATATACCTATATACATGCTCGCACACATCCTCATAGACACACACAGATATAAGCATTATGCATGTTACAAATATATATATATATATATATATATATATATATATATATATATATATATACACACACACATAAACGCATGCGCACACACACACACAGAGAAACACAAACACAAACAGATTCATAATGATGGCAGGTTCATCTCTTGAGGTAAAACAAGACTCCCCCAAGCAATGGCTCACAATCTACATGCTAACGCAGAACTCTTTGGAGTTTTCCTTTGAAATATATAAATGCAATAATAACATTCTTAATTTGTTGGTGTTGTTGTTCTTGTCGTTGTTGTTGTTGTTGTTGTTGTTGTTGCCCACTTTGATTTCCTGTTCAAAAAACTATTCCCTGCAGTACTCAAAGGTTTGTTAATATCCAGTGTGTATATTCACAGATATACAGATAATATAAGTTGAAAACTGGATAGATAAATAGAGATAGTAAGAAGGAGATAAATCCTTGTTATTTCCAGGCTGTGTGGTTAAAAAAAAACAAAAAAACTTGTTGGCTTTCACAAACAACCAGAGCATTCAGGGTTCAATTCTGCAGCACTGGTTGACACAAATACCTTATTAGTGGAATTTGGGAGACAGAAACTTTGCATAAGCCTGCGGTGTGTGTGTGTGTGTGTCTGTGGGCATTTATAGGCATACACACACACACACATATATAGGATTTATTCTTTGTAAGCCTAGTACTTATTCTACCAGTCTCTTTAGCCGAACTGCTAAGTTATGGGGAATGTAAACACAGCAACATCGGTTGTCAAGCAATGGTGGAGATACAAACACAGACATACACACACACACATATATATGTGTGTGTGTATATATATATATATATATATATTAGGAAGGGCATCCAGCTGTAGAAACTCTGCCAAATCAGATTGGAGCCTGGTGTAGCTATCTGGTTTCACCAGTCCTCAGTCAAATCGTCCAACCCATGCTAGCATGGAAAACGAACGTTAAACGATGATGATGATGATGATGATGATGATGATATATACACATGAGAGTGGCTGTGTGGTAAGTAGCTTGCTTACCAAACCACATGGTTTGGAGTTCAGTTCCACTGCGTGGCACCTTGGGCAAGTGTCTTCTACTATAGCCTCAGGCTGACCAAAGTTCTTTCATATACCCAGTTTACATCAGTGTAATTTACAGATAAACTAAGAAATACTTTGAGGAGGGTAGCTGCAGAACCAGAAGATGCAACTCTTAAAAAAAAGGTTAGGTTTTATTTCCTCCCATTTAGGATTGCAGGTGAAAGTGACAAAAAGATCTGGTTTTCCATATGTCCTGACATATGTCATAACATCTTGCATTCGTTTGTGTATATATCGAGGACCACCCGTGAATGATGATGGGAGGATTATAAGTTGCCCCATGTTTCTGAATATCACCATCTGTCCTCAGAGCATCTTGGAGATGAACATAATTTTTAGCCCTTAACTTTTTTTGTTTGTTACAAATGTAGAAGAGACGCCCACTTTCAACTTTAGCATACATATTAACCAAATATTGCTGAAGTAGATCACGATACATGAGTAATTGATTTGATTGTTCTGGTCTTAAAATCAGTTGGTAAAAATAGAAGTCATTTGACGACATCTTTTTGTTTGTATTTGGCTCTTGTGTTGCAGGTTCAATTTGTGGAATATTAAAATGATACCCATCTTGTCCATTCCACAAAATAAAGGGATACTGGAGAGCATCATAAGAGGGATGAGTCTCTGAAACACGTTTAAGGGGGTTATCTCGAGCATGAATGAGAATATCATGATTTTCATGGGGATCACCAACCATAAGGATGGCTCCTTCATTAGATGTGGCCTCATTAAAATGGCATAAAATCTTCTTTACTTCAGTTTACTATAGACATAATGAATGCAGAATCACACACATACTCACAGATACATACACACTCATACACATATATATGTATGTGTAGATGTGTGTGTGTGGGTTTAATTGTCTGAGGTTTAACATAAAAATTATCACACGCATAGTCGTACATGCATACAGTCTGACATACACTCACATACATATACTAAAACAGACACAGAGAGACATACATTCACACACACCTCAGGAGTATCTCTGTCCCTCTGTATGTGTCACTATCTCTTTAGATGTGTGTGTGTGTGTGTGAGTGTATGTGTCAGTTGTCCCAAAAATGGATGTATATTCACACATATATACACCGGCACATACACTTGTACACAAATACTTGTCAATCATCAGCCTATAGTATGTAGCAAATGCGCAAACACATAAACTCACAGACACATACAGACTCATACAGAAAATGTGATGTCATCATCATTGTCATAGTTGTGGTATAAAATGTCGGTTACGGTTACGATAGTTGACTAACAGAAATATTGTAATGCTAAATTTTTGTAATGCAAATATGTAAATGAAAATAAAGTTTCTTTGGTAGCTGAAAGATTACTGAATCTTCTAGTACCCCATATATCACATACATATTCTAAGACAGACCCAGAGAGGCATACGTTCATTCACAACTCAGGAATATCTCTGTCCCTCTGTGTGTGTCTCTCTCTCTCTTTAAATGTGTGTGTATGTGTGCGTGTGTGTGTGTGTGTCAGTAGTCACAAAAATGTATGTATATTCACACTCACATACATTGTCACATACACTCATACATATATACTTCTCAGTCATTGGCCTAAAGTACGTAATGGACTTGCAAACACACACACACACTCACAGGCACATACACACTCATATAGAAAATGAGACATCGTCGTGGTGATGGTATAAAACATCGTTTACAATAGTTGACTGATAGAAAGATAAAAATGTTAAATTTTCATAAGGCAAATATGTAAATGAAAGTAAAGTTTATTTGGTAGCCAAAAGATTACTGAATCTTTTGACACCCCTTACATCAAAACCTGGCAACTAAGTTTTTGAATGCATAAGAAACATACACACACACACACACACACAAACTTGTGCTTTATATATTAAGATAAGGCATCACGAATACTATTTGAGCAAGTTTAAAGTGATTTCTTTTATGCCATAAACCATTTATCATTTCTGTGGTGCCCCCCCCCCTATCGCCCTTCCCTTGATGCCCTAAGCTTAGGCTGATTTTGCTTAATGGTTAATCCAGCTCTGGTGGTATGTTTTCAATGGCTGGACATATTTTGTATGACCATCCACTACGTGCATTTTATCCTGCCAGTAGTACTAGAAAACTTGTAACATATCTTGAAGATTAATTATTCCTCTTACATTATATCAGGTCTTATTTGATAATTTGTGATGTGACTTATACTAATGGATAACTTGTGATGCGACTTGTAAAGTACGCATCATCTTTACATTTTCCATTGATACAAGAAAATTTTAAAAAAGGGTCTTAGCTACCAAATGAGTGGGGTATGTAGTAATAATAATCTGGTTTGGGTTGACAATAAAAATTGCAGGCATTATTCTCTTACTCCTTTACTTGTTTCAGTCTTTTTACTGTGGCCATGCTGGTGCACCGCCTTTTGTTGAGCAAAATCGACCCCAGGACTTATTCTTTGTAAGCCTAGTACTTATTCTATCGGTCTCTTTTGCCGAAC
>NC_142944.1:18471452-18528952 GCF_046866305.1 Octopus bimaculoides | reverse complement strand
CTGATCCAGCAGAGTTTCTACAGCTGGATGCCATTCCTAATGCCAACCACTCAAAGAGTGTAGTGGGTGCTTTTTACATGCTACTGGCATGAGGGCCAGTCAGGCAGTACTGGCATTGACAACATTCGAATGATGCTTTTTACGTGCTACTAGCACAGGAACCATGACTATTGTAAACACCTTGTAGGGTTAAGAGACAAGAAGCATATGGTGCACTGGCTTCGCAGGTTTTCCCTCTCACCCTTCTTCTAAAACAAGATAGTATTCAACTCCTTCTTTGAAGAGGGTATTTTCCCTGCTTTAAATATCTATTATTGCATAGAATGAGGATTTTCTATAACTGTACTTCTCCATCTTTTCTCTTTTACTTGTTTCAGCCATTACACTGTGGTCATGTTGGATAAGTTTTGGTCAAAACTAACTGACCCCAGTAATTAATTACCTTTTGTTTTTTTGTTAAGCCTGGTACTTATTCTATTAAAACTCTTTTGCTGAACTTAAGTTATGGGGAGATAAACATACCAAGACTGGTTGTCAAGCAGTGGTGGGATACAAACACAGACTCAAAGACACACAAGCACATGATGGGCTTTTTTCAGTTTTTGTATACAAAATCCACTCTGAAGGGTTTGGTTGGTCCGAATTATAGTAGAAGACACCTGCCCAAGGTGCCATGAAAGGAGACTGAACTCTTCTTGTATTTTCTTTTACCCAAAGCCAGGAACTTTTCAGCACCCCCTTGTATGTGTCATTGTTGTCTTAGATTCATACATATTGTCTACAGCAACTTCCTTCCATATTGTGATTTTAAATTATGATATCAGGACTATTATGGTCTTATGGTTTACATGCACAAACATTTTTCACTTCCATTCCCTTCTCTGCTTCCCATTCAGTGTGAAGGTTACAAGGGGGTGGGGCTGAAACGTTCCTGGCTTTTGGGTAAAAGAAAATATGGGAAGAGCTTAGTCTTCTTGCATGGCACCTTGCGCATGTGTCTTCTACTATAGCTAAGACCAACCAAAGCCTTGAGAGTGGATTTGGTATACAAAAACTAAAAGCCCATCGTGTGCATGTGTGTGTGTGTGTGTGTGTGTGTGTGTGTATGTGTGGTGTGCATTTCATTTATAAACTTGAGAAAAAAAAAATTTTTTTAAAGCACATACACATAGATGTATATATTATCGTCATCGTCATCGTCATCTAACATCTGCCTTCCATGCTGGTGTGGGTCGGATGGTTTGACAGAAGCCGTCCAGGCAGGAGACTGTACCAGAACTTCTGTGTCTGTTTTGGCAGGGTTTTTATGGCAGGATGCACTTCCTAACATCAACCACCCAACAGAGTGGACTTAATGCTCTTTACATGGCACAAGCACCATACATATAAACATGTATATGATTTGCTAACACAACCCTTCTCCAACGATATTTCTGATGAAACACTCACTCAACACTCAATGTATTACAATTAATTTCGAAAACAAACAAGAATTTGAAATGATCTTAAACTAAAACTGAATTTGTCTGCTACTAAACTGGTAAAAGCAGAAAATAAAAATGGAAAATAAAGCCAAACAAAACAAAAATGTATATTTCCCCCTTTTACTTAATAAGCTGGAAAAGGGAAAATATCTGTAAGTTTGTAAAGTGGGTAAAAAAATAGACTCAACAATTAAGTTAACACTAATGAGCTGGTAGTGGAGGCACATGGTTTAATGATTAGGATGTTGAGCTCACAATCGTAAGATTCTGGTTTCAAGATTCTGGTTTCAATTTCAAGAATACAATGCCGGTCTTGTATTCTTGAGCAAAACACTTCATTTCACATTAACCCAGTCCACTCAGCTGGTACAAATGAGTAACCCTGTGACAGACTGGCATCCCATCCAGGTGGGCAATATTTTATCGAGCTGGTAAATGAGTGGATTTGTGTGTGGAAGGTGGAGAGAAGGGGGGGGGGGTGTCGAAGGGAACTTAACAAAAGTTTCTTTTATCGAAATTATGGTGAAGAGGGTAAAATTTACAAACGAAACACATTAAAAGAATAGTTGTTTTTTGTTTTTTCTGTGTAAGGAAAGCCATTGATAGTTTCAGGTGTGTTAATGTCAAACGAGTTAAGTAGAACTTGAATGTGGAGTGATAAACAGGTTGTAGCTTGATGTATCAAAGCTTTTGTAAGCGTAAAGGTGAGTGACAGGAACAAATGTTTTCCAGAACAAATATTATTGGCTGCAGTGGATAATAGCTGTTGTTCTCGATGACAATGATGACGAGAACGATGACAACAATGGTGAGGATAATGATGATGATGATGATGATGACGATGATGTAGATCATCGTCACCGTCATCATCATCATTATTGGCAGTATCAGCCTAATCCTCATCACCATTGTTGTCATCATCTTCATCATCATCATCAGCAAGGAAAACAAACATTAGATTATGACGATAATGATGATGATTGTGATGATGATAATGATGTTGACATTGATGATGATGATGATGATGATAGTGATGATGATGATGATGGTGATGAGGATGAGAGTGATGATGACAATTATGTTGATGATGATGATGATGGCGTTGATCATCATCATCATCATCTTCGTCATCATTGTTAACATTGTCACCGTCATTATCATCATCATCATCATCAGCATGGAAACCGGATGTTAGATGATGATGATGATGATGATATCACAACATTGCCCCACTGAATGGGATACCAGTTTGTTGCCCAGTGGACTGGGGCAATGCAAAACGAAAGTGTTTTGCTAAAACAACATAATGCACCACCTGCCCAATCTGGCAATTGAAACCGTAATCCTGTGATCATGAATGCAAGCACTCCAACTACTAAAACACACGACAATCACGAACTAGAAAATCTCCCACCAACAGATGGTAGATCAGGGCTGATTTGGAGCAAAGCAGCATCAGCATCATCATCACCACCAACACCACCAACACCATCATCATCATCATCATCATCACCAACACAATCATTATCATCACCACCATAACCGTTGTCATCATCATCATCACCACCACCACTGCCGCTGTGGCATATATATTCCCCAGTTGAATGGGATGCTGGTTTGTTGAAGGATTACTCATGTTTTCCAGCTGAGTGGATGGGAGCATCGTGAAATGAAGTGTTTTGCTCAAGAACACAACATATCACCTGGTCCTGGAATGGAAACCACAATCTTACAATCTTGAGTCCAACACGCTAACCACTAAGCCATGCTCCTCCACCTAAGGTGTGTATTCAGGGGTAGTCAACTCCAGCTGGAGTTGACTACCCCAGAGGGGAGGGCAAGGCTTATAACCCACCACAGTCAAATCATTACTGTGATGTGATGGCTTGCATGCCTCAGTGATACTCGGAGCTGTTCTAGTGGAGTACAAGCTCCCGGCAGGTTTTCCTATGCTGGACAGATCAAAGGATAGAGGCCAGATGAATATGAACCACCTCTTTGGAGAAGCAAAAATGTGTTTGTGTAGAGCAAGCACTCCTAGTAGGATAAAAAGTAAAGTAACAAAAGTGTCAACAACAATTTTAAAACAAAGAAAACCTAGGAAAAGAAGGCCCTTTCTCAGAGAAACATTTGATGCAGGACAGCAAAATCTGAAAAGGAGCTGCTGAAAAAGCAGGAATCTAATTGCAGAGAAGCTCTGAGTTGGATAAAAGTTGTTGATGGATGGTGCTCCCTAAGGAGCAAACAGCTGAAATAAGCAAGAGACAAATAACTGTTGTGCTGTTACGACAGCCTGGTGTGAAGAGATTAAATATAATTTATTTTGTTTATACTGTCATGATGCATCTAAACAATTTAGTTGAAGAAACAGAACAATAAGAGAATTATATTCCGCAAACAAGAGACATATTTGTCCATTTCCAGGCAAAATCAAAGTCATCATTGTTCCCATTGAGACTTCATAGCAAAATCCATACCTGGACTCAAATTACACTCAAGCATCCATCGTAAATAGACACAATTTCTTTTATTTGAACCCATTTTTCTTTTCTTCAAACACTTATATGTGTAAATTGAAAGGAATAACATAGATTGATTTGCATGAAATAAAATAAGTCATGATGCATCGAAACAATTTGAGTTGAAGAAACAGAACAATAAAAGAATTATATCCTGCAATCAACAGACATATTTGTCCAATCCGAGGCAAAATCAAAGTCATCATTATTCTCATTGCGGCTTCATAGCAGAATCCATACCTGGACTCAGATTACATTCCATGCATCTATCAAAAATAGATGCAACTCACTTTTATTTTCAATCCCTTTTTTTTTTAAAATCCATTCCTTCAAACACTCATATGCCAAAGTTGATTGCAGTGACCTAGATCCGACTGAATGGCATAAAATGTGTCATGATGCATCTATACAATTTGAGTTGAAGAACCAGAACAATAAAGACAATTACATCCTGCAACCAAAAGACAAAATGAAAATCATCATTATCCCCTAGCAAAATGAAAATCATCACAGTCCCCATTGTGACTGCATGGCAAAATCTATACATGAACTCAAATTACATTCACACATCTGTCACAAATAGATGAAACTTGCTTTTATTTTAAATTCTTTTTGTTTTAAATCTTCTCCTTCAAAGACACATATGTCAAAATCGATGTGAGTTCTTTTGACCTACAAGAATTAACAATCGAATCCCTTTCAAATCACATGGTCTTGTAAAATGATGAAGACAGACATGTCCTCCCCTTCTAAAACAATGAAGTTCTAGACATTCCATTTAGGCACAAGTGTGGCTTTATAGATGCAGAAGTGCCAAAAGACACAGGTGTGACCACATGGTCCTAGGCTCAGTCCCACTGCATGGCAGTGGGACTGAGCCAACCAAAGCCTATCATCATCATCATCATCATCGTTTAACGTCCGCTTTCCATGCTAGCATGGGTTGGACGATTTGACTGAGGACTGGTGAAACCGGATGGCAACACCAGGCTCCAGTCTGATTTGGCAGAGTTTCTACAGCTGGATGCCCTTCCTAACGCCAACCACTCAGAGAGTGTAGTGGGTGCTTTTACGTGTCACCCGCACGAAAACGGCCACGCTCGAAATGGTGTCTTTTATGTGCCACCCGCACAAGCCAGTCCAGGGGCACTGGCAACGATCTCGCTCGAAAATCCTACAGGAGCCAGTCAGGCGGTAATGAGTGAATTTGTTAGATGGAAACTGAAAAAAGCCTGTCATATATGTGTGTGTGTATAATTTCAATATGGAGAAAATATTTACTGTTTTACTCTTTTACTTGTTTCAGTCATTTGACTGCGGCCATGCTGGAGCACCACCTTTAGTCGAGCAAATTGACTCCAGGACTTATTCTTTGTAAGCTTAGTACTTATTCTATCGGTCTCTTTTGCCAAACTGTTAAGTTACGGGGACCTAAACACACCAGCATCGGTTGTCAAGCAATGTTGGGGGACAAACACAGACACACGCAAATACACACACACACACACACACACATATATATACATATATATATACGACAGGCTTCTTTCAGTTTCCGGTTACCAAATCCACTCACAATGCTTTGGCAGGCCTGAGGCTAAAGTAGAAGACACTTGCTGAAGGTGCCACGCAGTGGGACTGAACTTGGAACTATGTGGTTCGTAAGCAAGCTACTAACCACACAGCCACTCCTTGGCCTAATTGCGAAGATATCATTGACTCTTTTATTATCTACTGTAACAATTAAAAATGATAACAACAGAATCAATAATACAGGCGATTGCAGGCCCCAAAAAGCATTAAATAAAGGAGATACTAAGTATGTCTACCTGCCGGAAATAACAGTCAACACTCTTATTTAAATCGCCGGGAAAAATCTGATGGTGACTACAGAAATCAACCATCTGCAGGCAAACGGGCTTGGACCATGTCTCAACATACATTGAAGTATTTGGACTGATGTGGACTGTGTTTCTGGACTGGCATTATTGCCTCACCTTTCTCAGGAAGCGTTACCATGATAGAAAGCCTGCAGGCATAAAGGCGCATGTGTGACTGTGTGGTAAGAAGATTGCTTCTCAACCACATGGTTCCAGGTTCAGTACCATTGTGTGACACCTAGGACAAGTGTCTTCTACTATAGCCTTGGGCTGATCAAGGCCTTGTGAGTAGATTTGGTAGACAGAAATTGGAAGAATATATATCTCTTTGTGTTTGTCCACCGTCACTGCTTGACAACCTGTGTTGATTTGGTTACGCTTCTGTAACTTAGCAATTCAGCAAAAGAGACCAATAAAATGAGTAACTGGTTTTAAAAAATATAAAAAAAAACATACTGGGTTCGATTCGCTTGACTTAAAAACTTTTCAAGGCAGTGCCCCAACATGGCCACTTCTAATGACTGAAACAAGTAAAAGGTAATCGAGAAAAGAATTTAAAGAATGTAGTTGTAGATATTCTGTATTAAACTAGATGATCATTCTTGGAATGTCTTTTGATAATCGTTGACCCGCTTTAGTGAAAGCTGACGGAAGCAAAACAAGAGCTCTGTAAATCAATTGTTTTCTTCATTTTTATCTAATGTTTAACCTGTTTTTAGTGTATGAATCTACTTGTTTTGTTTATGCGATCAAGATATTGCCTCCAGTCAACGTGTCACTTTGTAGGACATACAAGGCTTAAAAACATCAGAATACAAAGACCAGTAGCAGACAAGACGTTACAAGTTATCTTGTTCTGATACTCTTAGTAATTTTGCTCATTAATCATAAACATCCTTGACTAGTTAATCATTAATCTGTCCATAAAAGAATGAAATAAGCAAAGTTGTTTTCAATAGGATTTGAACTCGGTGCTCAGAGAACCAGAACAAATACTGAAAAGACATTCTATCTTGTGTTGTCTTATGATTTGCTAATTCACCAATTCTTAACTTCTATATATCAACTCTTTGTTTCTGAATTTAAACTGCTTTGACCATGAAATTCCAAACCAGATTGTGGTGCATTATGGGAATCCCCGGTCGTCCTTGTTTCAATTTCACCTGCAACAGTAATGTCCCCCCTCTCTGCCCCACACACATTCCCCCTCCCTACTCTCATGGAAAACCACCACCTACAACACACCCTCACCTGTGGCATACCCTCCTGCCGCCTCTGACACCACCTCACCTGTAGTTTCTTCCACACCTGTGACACCTACCTCACCTGTGGCATCGACCCTCACCTGGCTTGTGGCTCCCTCCCCTGTGGCAACCCTCCCACTTTGTTGATGAACAGCACAACACAAAGATGGTTGCATTTGTAAGAAACATCCTTAGTTGCCAGCTTCTGGCATAGTTCATCACTTGGGAACCAGCTAATTAACCCGTTAGCATTTAAACTGGCCATATCCAGCTCAAATATTCTACCTGCTTCGTGTTCAAACCAACCAGATCTGGCCTCACACACTTACCCTGCAATGTTATTCTAATAATAAGCAATCATATCATTTAAATCTCAAAGCTATGAGATAGTACATGATTAGATTCAAAACAATGTGAATAAATACTCTGAATGCTAAAGGGTTAAGAAGGAACTATGTGTTAGTCCAATGCTAAGGTCAGGATTATAATGCAGGAGAGTAGTACCACAGTTACCAACGAACTTAGAACGACAGACATGAGTTAGAATAAGAACAGTAATAAGTGAGTGGAGAACAAATATATAGTGTGTGTGTTTGTTGGCAAAAAAAAAAAATAATAAAAAAGTAGCATCCTGAAATACAACAATATTATTATTATTATTATTATTATTACTCACTGGAAAAGGAAGTTGAGGTTGGAGAGAGAAGTGTTGCCTTGTAGCAAGTTTGTTGAAAGGTGGGTAAATGTTGGAAGGATGGCCAGTGTGAAAGGACCAATTCTGAGCATACACCTGGGAAAAAATAAAAGAGGTGCTCTTGCCCTGTTGATCAGGCACCTGTGGCTTTTGTGGGTTTTTCCGTGAGGACCTTTAAAGCACTTCCCCTTTTGTGAGTTTATCTTGTTTGAGTGGTTGTGTGGTAAGTAGCTTGCTTACCAACCACATGGTTCCGGGTTCAGTCCCACTGCGTGGCACCTTGGGCAAGTGTCTTCTATTATAGCCTCGGGCCGACTAAAACCTTGTGAGTGGATTTGGTAGACGGAAACTGAAAGAAGCCCGTCGTATATATATATATATATATATATATATATATATATATATATATGTATATATATATATATATGTATATATATATATGTTTGTGTGTCTGTGTTTGTCCCCCCCAACATCGCTTGACAACCGATGCTGGTGTGTATACTTCCCATCACTTAGCAGTTCGGCAAGAGAGACCAATAGAATAAGTACTAGGCTCACAAAGAATATGTCCTGGGGTCGATTTGCTTGACTAAAGGTGGTGCTCCAGCATGGCCGCAGTCAAATGACTGAAACAAATAAAAAAGAAGAAAAAAAGAATGTTGTTTACACGTTGAAAACCCTTTGTCTTGTCTTTTATGTTGTGTCATGTCATTTCATGTTATTTTATGTAAGCCCTTGTGGCTAATAAAAGAACTATTATTATTATTATTATTGTTATTAGTACTATCGTTAAGGCAGCGAGCTGGCAGAATCGTTAGCACGCTGGACGAAATACTTAGCAGTATTTCACCCATCGCTACGTTCTGAGTTCAAATTCTGCCGAGGTCGACTTTGCCTTTCATCCTTCCGGGATCAACAAATTAAGCACCAGTTTAGGCCTTGTGCCTTAGAGTAGAAAAGATTATTATTATTATCATCATCATCATTATCATCATTATTATGATTCTGCCGAGATCAGCTTTGCCTTTCAACCTTTCGGGGTCAATAAAATGAGTACAAGTTGAACCCAAGGGTTGATGTGATCGACTCATCTGCACCTCCCCCGAGCTGCCCTTGTGGCAAAAATTTGAAATACTAATTATTATTATTATTGTTAAGGTGGCATGGAAATTGCTTAACAGCATTTTTGTCCATCTTTACATTCTGAGTTCAAATTCTGCCAAGACCGACTTTATCATTCATTGATAAAATAAGTACCAGACAAACACTGGGGTCAATGTAATCTACTGGGCCCCTCTCCCCTAAAATTTCAGACCTTGCATCAAAAGTAGAAGGAATTATCATTACCTTTGCGTTTGTTGTAGTTGTTGTTCATTGTTGTTGTTATAGAGGAGTCTGCTGATAGTCTCAGAGAGGAGGATTATTCAATAAAGGAACACTTAGAATCTGGTCAGCTCCATGTCAAACCATCCAACCCATGCCAGCATTGAAAGCAGATGTTAAATGGTGATGAAAGGAACAATAGTAGCCATTGTCTGCATTGTGTAGCTTCTACTGCATGCAATTAGACTGGAAAGATAGCATCTTCAGGTCATTCTTTATCCTTACATTCTTTTATTCTGTTATCTTGTACATGTTCCACTCATTAGATTTGCAGTCATGCTGGAGCACCACTTTCAAGAGTCAAGCTGAACAAATACACCCCACCTCAGTGCTTATTGTTAAGCATTATACTTATTTTATCAGTACATGTGTGTGTGTGTGTGTGTGTGTGTGTGCATGTTTGTATCATTTCTTTTTCCTTTTCTTCTTTTGCCAAACAAACACACACAAATACTGTATAAAATTGTTCTTCACTTGGTTATTACTGTTCTTATTCTAACTCGTGTCCATTGTCTGAAAATCTTAAGTCACACATCTGTGACCTCTTCAGCAACACTTACCATCCTCGTGTGTGCTCCTGCTCCACTTAGTCCATTGTGTTTTTCTATGATGTGTATCCTTATATCTTGCAACACAAATTCATGTGTGTATGCATGTGAAGGCACGTGGCTTAGTGGTTAGGGTAATCGGCTGCAATTGTAGGGTCTTGATTTGGATTCCTGGTGGTGCATTGTGTCCTTCAGCAAGACACTTTATTTCATGGTGCTCCAGTGCACTCAGCTAGCAAAAATAAGTAAGTACCTGTAATTCAAAGGGCCAGTCTTGTCACATTCTGTGTCAAGCTGAATCTGAGAACTATGTCAAGGTTATGCATGTCTGTGGAGTACTCAGCCACTTGCACATTAATCTCACAAGCAAGCTGTTCCATTGATCGGATCAATTAGAACCAGGTTAGTATGCACGTGTGTAAGTGACTGTGTTTATCTCCCACCACTGCTTGGCAACCAGTGTTGGTTTGTTTATGTCCCCATAACTTAGCAGTTCAGCAAAAAGGGAATGATAGAATACCAGGTTTAAAAAAAATAAGTACCGGGCTCAATTTCTTTGACTAAACCCTTGAAGTTGGAACCCGAGCATGACTGAAGCAAGTAGAAGATAGAAGAAGCAGACTTATGATCAAAGCTATTCCACCCATGACCATCCTGTCTTTCTCTTATTTATAAATGTATTGAAAGTTGAGCATCACGTTATCCTCCAACTTGTTCTTTTCTGATATTGTAGAACATGATTCGATGAAGGTATTTTTTTGTTTTGCTACTATTTCTAGCAGGTGGAATGACCATGTAAGAGACTCCATAACTAACTGGAGTAAATGGTGTTATTAATGATAGAGATAGTAGCCAGAGAAGTAAGAAAAGAGCTCTCACTGGCTGGATGGGTGTGGGGGTTATGACACCATTAGAGGGAAACAAGAAAATTTTTGTACTCCTTCACATCTATATCCAGAGGTGAGGGTGCGCCCCTTGCGACCTTTGTAAAATGCCCCCAGTAATAGTAATAGCAGAAGTAGAAGGCGGCGAGCTGGCAGAAACGTTAGCACGCCGGGCGAAATGCTTAGAAGTATTTCGTCTGTCGTTACGTTCCGAGTTCAAATTCCGCCGAGGTCGACTTTGTCTTTCATCCTTTCGGGGTCGATAAATTAAGTACCAGTTATGCACTGAAAGTCGATTTGATCGACCTAATCCTTTTGTCTGTCCTTGTTTGACCCCTTGTGGGCAATAAAGAAATAAGTACTAGTAGCTGTAGCAGCAGCAGTAATGAATGTAGCAGTGGTAGGACCACCACCACCACCACCACAACAGCAGCAGTATTAATCCCTTAATCAGCAAGACTGATCATTAAGACATTCTAATCATGCCCATCCCATTTTTTTCTTCTAGGCAAGAAATTCAGGACCACATTATCAAAAGTGTCTTTTTTTTTTCTTCTTTTTTAGAACAATATGTGATTCTGAGAGTATGATTTGGTTGCTATTTCCTGTAAATCAAATGTCGAGGTAGCAGCTTTCTCATTGGCTCTCAGGGATGAATATATCAAGTATCATATATACAGTACGATTACTGTACAACAGTATATAGACCAATATATATATATTCGTCATAAACAGCTTAAGTTTGAAACATAAAAAAAATTTTCCTTTCCACTTATTGCTGCTATATTTATTTTCACAACTACATATTTCATTTTATATAACGGATCAAGTTATAACAATTTTTTCATATAATAATAGGGAAAATTTTAATATAACCGCGTTCAAGTTAA
Organism: Octopus bimaculoides; assembly: GCF_046866305.1. Lineage (NCBI taxonomy): Eukaryota > Metazoa > Mollusca > Cephalopoda > Octopoda > Octopodidae > Octopus > Octopus bimaculoides. The sequence continues at coordinate 18,517,426 of NC_142944.1, read as the reverse complement.
AATAACGAGAAGTAAACTAATATAATAAACAATATTTTGTCTACGTTTACTTGTAAGAAATAGTGGAGGCGCAATGGCCGGGCGTTGTGAGTGTTTATCGAGCGAGAACACCTAAAGCTCCACGAGGCTCCGGCAGGGGATGGTGGCGAACCCTGTTGTACTCTTTCACCACAACTTTCTCTCTCTTACTTCCTGTTTCTGTTGTGCCTGTAATTCAAAGGGTCAGCCTTGTCACACTATGTCACGCTGAATATCCCCGAGAACTACGTTAAGGGTACACGTGTCTGTGGAGTGCTCAGCCACTTGCACGTTAATTTCACGAGCAGGCTGTTCCGTTGATCGGATCAACTGGAACCCTCGACGTCATAAGCGACGGAATGCCTACAACAACAAACTTGTAAGAAATAAAAGAAACATGTTAAGTTAAGGAGATCCTCTAAGTGGTCACTTGACTTGTTAGGAATAGCAACCAAATCTTTAATCAAACCCTACAGTATTAGATAATATGGACTTCCGTTCATGGATACAATATAAAAGAAAGAATAGGGGCACGGTGTTTCGTTATGTAACCATAATAAACTATAAAATATATTAAATGATTTTACAAGTCAATATCGTGTACCACTGTGTTAGCAGTGCCCTTAAATCACGTGAGATGACCTTAAAAGACAGGATGTTCACAATTTGAACGCCATTGAACAAAGGTCTGCCGGACTGGGACTCTTCTGAAGCAGCAGCAGCAAAAAGGCGACAACGACAACAACGATGACGGCGACAGCGAGGACAATGAATATTCTTATCAGTTACAGTTTCAAGGAAATAAAGTCTTTAAATATAAAAAAAAACAATGTCTGGACAGTAGCCAGGCGTGGAGTTATGATAGGGAATAGATTGATAAATAAATTAAAGGAAGTGTGTGTGGGGGGTGTAAGTTTAACCGCTTAATTATTCATGGATTTGAATTACGTAGTAGGATTGCTCACATTAATGCTGGTGACAATAGTTGACTAATTATTTTCTGATGAACTGAAGTTATGTAGACTTAATAAAGAATTCAAAACCAAAAATCAGAGACATTCACAGTTAATATTATTAGCTTGATCTCCAAGACGTGAACTTGCAGAATCTTCAGCAAGCCAGGCAAAACAAGCTTAGCAGTATTTCGTCTCTCTTTACATTCACAGTTCAAATGCCGTCGAGGTCGACTTTGCCTTTCATCCTTCCGTAGTCGATAAATTAAGTACCATTTGCTTACTGAGGTCGAACTAATCGACTGGCCCCTTCCCCATAAATTTCGGGCCTTGTGCAAAGAGTAGAAAAGAAAGCATTATTAGCTTGATCTTGTAGCAGAAGTGATTTATACTGTCATTATGTGCAGGGGCGGCCTTAGGAAGTGAAGGAACCAATTCGGAACTTGCACCTCGGAAATTCTCCCCACCCACGCACACACCTCGGGGTTATTTTTTTTTTCTTCAGGTACTATCAACTAACCTCGCCTCCTAATATACTGCAGAGGACTTTTCTCGGATCTTTACCCTTTGAACGGCACACCGAGAAATTAATATTTTGTAACTAAACACTTTCAAACTTCGGACACTGGTAGAATGTATCATATAAAACATCTTTTGGATCTTTCTGAATTGACGGGCACCACTTGTTTTCTCAACGAAACACTTTTAAACTTGGGATACTGGTATAATGTGTCAGACATCAGTGATTGGTTGAAATTATCGAAATACAATTTTTTTACATGAAATAACTTCGAATACAAAAATTTTTATCTGTTCTATAAGACAAAACATACAAGTATACGAAGTTTGAAAGTGTTTCGGTACCAAAAACACTACATAAAACAAATGAAAAGTGGAGCCCATCAATTCAGAAAGATCCCATCTCTTACTGTTAGTGATGTTGAGAAAAGTTTATATTTTCAAAGTTATTTCGTGTTAAAGTTGTCGTATTTCGGTAATTTCAACCAATCAATGACGTGTATTCAGTTGAATAAAATTACTGCTGTTGTTTGTCAACAACAACTTCCGGCGGTGTATATTTCGTTTGTCACTGTTATTTATGACATCGTTTCGTTTGTATGAATAAATGAATGTATCTGAAGCATGTTTACTTCCTGGCACCACCACAATAGTTCGTGCATTTCTATCCCCCCCCCTCACGCACACCTCGGGTTGTATTTTTCTTCGGGTATTATCAACTAATCTCGCCTCCTTATATACTGCTGAGAACTTTTCTCCCCTTTGCGGCATATTAGGTGATCAGAATAGTGGCTATTTTGTATGTTTAATAACTGCTATTTCAAGTATACTAAACAACCACGTTAAAGACAGTCTGCCTTTCAGTTTATTTAAAACAAAGTATAATGTGCGTGCGTGCCTGACTGAGGTCATAACTGCCAATCAAAAGTAATTATACACGAAGTACCACGGATTACAAAACAAGATATATAGAGTACACATAGGCTCATTCTCGAACCCAGGAACAAAAAATGCAACAGCGCTGGCTACATATGTTAAACTCAAATGCAGGATAAGGAATATAGACTAGACTGGTTGATCATAACGGAAACTACCCCATATAAAACGGAAACTGGAAGGTGTAAGACAAGAAAATTTTAATAAAGTATCAGACCTTATATAGCCTTAAATATTTAGCTACATTTAAGTTCTATTGTGTCTGGGGAGAGTCATTTTCTTATTGTGCCTTAAAATTTAACACTCACCAGTAAAATTTCCACTTGTTTATTTTTATTTTCCTAAAATTTTTGTTGCGTCTTGCAACCTTTTCAATAGTCTTGACTCTGTCCATTCAGAGTCAAGACTATTGAAAAGGTTGCAAGATGCAACGAAAATTTTAGGAAAATAAAAATAAGTGGAAATTTTAACGGTTAGTGTGTTAAATTTTAAGGCACAATAAGAAAATGACTCTCCCCAGACACAACAGAATATGCTTCAACACACGAAATCACATAAAAAATCTTGCAAACCAAATCCAAAAACGAAATACATTTAAGTTGTTTTAAAAAATAGAAACGATAGAATCCGATCTTATGAACATCGACTTACCTTAATAAAATAATTTCTTCCACTTTGGTTAGATTTGATCTAGTTTAGGCGTAAAATTCTTTATACTTTGGCGTCTCAGTAATTCACGAGCTTAGCGTCGCATTCGAACCTATTAACCTTCTATATACAAGTTGTAAGTTAACGATCATTGTAAATTATAAATCACAAATATCATGTGAATTTTTAGACCGTCTTATATGGTTAACCAGGTTTAACCCGAAAATTGAGTCCTCGTTTTATTTTATTTTTACACATGTTTTTCAATTTTTCTTTTCAGTCGCACAAATGTTTTACTTCACAACTTTTTCCACTTCTCAAGGCCTTTCTATATCCTTGCTAACTTTTCAAAAAATACTATAACATTTAAAATACTATATCATTTAAAAAAAAAATAACACTACTCTATATGAGTAAGTAGAAGATATTTTAAGCTTTCTCAATTTTTAAAAGATTTCAATCGATTTATTTGTACCTCTGATGAAAGAAATGCAACTATTTGTGTCGGCTGGAAAACTTGTTCGGCCATACAAACGCATTCCTCGTAAGATTTTTTAATGCTGTTTTTCTTTAGATTGTAATATTGGAGTGCTTGAAACCTAACATCTCGATGAATTTATGTATTTTGTATTCCCATAATAAAAGAGCTTGACCAACGAAAATCTGTCATCCAATTTATTATATTTTGCTCATTTTGAGCTCTATTTAGGGGCGCTCCAACAAAGGTTTTCCTTTTATATATATATATATATATATATATATATAGTTTTAGGGAAATGAGCCAAGGTTCATGAACTCATCGATGAAAATCCACTGTCACATATAGAAAAAATTAATAATTAAAAGCACAATAAATGAGTATAATATAATATATGTGACTGGATTTTCATCGAGGAGTTCTTAAACCTTGGTTCTTTTCCCTAAAACTATATATTTATATATATTTTACTCTGTGAAACTTACTTTAATTTTAATAAATTGATTTTGAGTTTTTAGCTGTAATTTTGGATTTTATCCCTATTATATATATATATATATTAAACATATACAAACATAAAATATACTGTATTAAAAAGTTTCCCAAAATTAAACATTTATAGAAACTGACACAAATATGTTACCCAAACATTCACATACAAAAACATTTAGCCTTATACAGTAACAAAAAATACAATAAATTTCTTCAAATTCAGCGCTTTGTTTCGCTAAAGAACAGAAAGTATGTTTTACTTTTTTTTTTTTTTCAAAGACCATGTAGATTTTTTTTTAAAGACTTCAGGGAAACCACCTTTATGAAATGTCGCAGTATAGAATGTGGCCCTGTTGATCGCGGGGCACCTGCTTACATCGTTTCTGTATGAACACTACATGACAAACAGCTGCCTCTACACACCACCAAACAGTATGTCAACAATCTAACCTAACCACGAAGTCTCTCACACATCCTTGTTGTAACCTGTTATGTTATTTTATTTCATGTATGGCAATCATTGTATTTTATAACGGAGGAAAAATCGTCGCTTACCATTTCAGTTTCAATCTCACGTCGTATATCAGTTTCGCATTTCCTTATCATCGTTAAAATCTCTAAGGCAGAATCGTTACCGCACCAGGAAAAATGCTTAGCGGTCAGACGTCGAGTTGAAGTTATTTCGTGAGTCTATGTTGAACTGTTTATTTGAATTGTTACCATTGTTGATTCGTTGATTGCTGTTTTGTTTCCCATTGTGGGAAAATGGAGAAGGCGCCGGAGGCAGGCCCAAGTTATGCGGCCGCAACGAGCAGAGGAGTAGACGTGCAAGAGTTGGAGGTCTGCGAAATAAAAGTGGAGCCTAGAAAGATGAAAGAGAGTGAAAAACTAATCCCTAAGGAAGGTAACATACTGAAATTAACGCCACCCGAAGAGACTTCGGCCATTGTATTAAGAAAAACTGATATTCAAAACCATGAAGAGAGCTACAAGAAAAATGGAGGTTGCACTGATAGAAGCCACAGAAGAGTGTATCAAGGAATTGAAAAGACTTACAAGCTACATTACGAGAGGGAGAAAATATGCCACTGTGGAGGTGCGCTTCACAACAGAGGAGGAAGCAATAAAGCACACCACAGAAGCAATAAGGACAGAGGAATGGGTGCTCTTGCCTTCGTACTGCGGCAAACGTGTGGCCAAGGTGCGACTGGGTAAGGTACAACCCGAATTGAAAGAAGAATAGCTGATGACAGCCATAATATATAATATGAAAGACGGGCGAGATTCTGAAGGCTACAAGGACCCAAAAGGTGAGCTACTATGGTATCGAATTAACGAATCAGGCAACAACGGAGGACTTGAATAGTGTGGTGGATGAGATTGTGCTGCCGGAAGATGTGAAGCTGAGAGTTACTGTGGAGGGTAGGCCACCAGTGTGCTTCACATGTGGAGAAAGGGGCCACATGAAGGCATGGTGCACCCAAAGAAAGCCACAAACAGAACGGTCCAAATGGTACTGCATGGGAGTGGGGCTCATGCGTCCATTTTCATATAACTTTCATATTTTTTGTCCCCACAGTGGTCTTGTCTGTCCTTGTGGTGTCCCCATCTATGTTTAGGGCTTTATGCCTAATAAAGAAATCGGTATTTCTTCCGATTTCATGTACTGAGTTCAAATGCGTCCAAGGTCGACTTTGCCTTATATCCTTTCCGAAGTTGATGAAATAAGTACCAGTTGAGTACTGGGGTCGATGTACACCCTTCTCCGAACACGTTGGCCTTGAAACACATTCAATAGCTCGAACGCTATTATCCATAAAGAACTACATACACAAAGCATATGTATGTTGAACTTTATTTCAATCTTTGCTATATAACAGTGGTAAATTAACCTGCTGATCTTCTTTCCATTAATAGATAAGAGAAATATGGTGGCTGAGCTATATCTTTTTAAAGTCACAGTTAATATATAAAAAAGTTAAATAAAATGAATTCAAGCTTTATAATTATTAACTTGGTATGAATTGATACCAGCAGTGTAGTGCTGTGAGAATCACTTCTACTTTTGCCGCAAAGGGCAGTCCCTATTTCAAATAAACCCAAATATAAACTTGTAATAATTTTATTTTCTGCTATACTTTCTCATACACCGAATTGGCCATAGTGTCACCTGATATTACTGTTATTAGTGTCGAAAAGTCCAAATGATGAGTAAGCATTGCAATCTTAAACACATATAATGTAAGACAAAAAAAAAAAAAAAAAAAAAAAGGAAGCAAAACTGGAAACAAATCCACGCTTTGCTTCATCAACTTCAATACAAGTAACAAAAAAAAAAAAAAAAAAAAAAAAAAAAGGGTAATTTTTCAGATTAACACCCGCACGATCTTCACTAGGGTTAGGGACGGAATTCCCGAAGTCTAACCCTAAAACCAATCCTAAAACCCTAACCCTAAAACCCCAACACCTTAGTGAAAATCGTGCGGGTGTTAATCTGAAAAATTACCCAAAAATGTAACTGCTGAAGAATTTTAAATGAATCATTAGTCTACATGAAACAAAACGCATTAAAATATGTTCAAACATCAAAAGTTATCCAATATGTAAAGCATATGAGATTTATTTAAAGTTTTTGTTATACAAGAAAGTTAAATAATCCATAACTCAGGAGATGCATGCAACTTTGCAAATATATATCGGATGAGCTCAACCAACCTTTTTTAAATAGAATGTGTTGTTGACATTCAAAAAACAACAGAGTCTAAAGCAAATGTTAGTATTCTACAAAAGTAATTTTCAGTGTTGCAACAGAGGAACGTCTGCAGGATTAAGTGCTCCAATCCACAGTGATGTCAACTTTTCCCATTCCTCTTTGTCTGTTATATCATCCATCAAGAATACTTTCGAAGTCACCAAGAAAGGGCGTTACTTTCCGGGTTAAAAAGAAGCGGTGTGTATGAAGGTTCTTATTTTCAAGTGGTCTTATCTCGCTTCGTTTTGGATTTATTTCGCTTTCTGTGAGCATCACTGCAGGAAAAATTCTCACTGCAATACTTGGAAGCATACGCAAATCGGGTAGAAGGCCATGATAATTGCAAGTGTTGCAAAACTTGTCAAATCTGTTAGAAAACCCGAGTCTCAACAAATAGTCTGCCGCTCTAAGGAAAATTAAACGGAAAAAACTGCAGAGAGGACTGTATGACTTCAATCCACCTGTAAAGTCCTTTCGGAGACCTTGAAATAAGCAAATGGGCTGTGATAATAAAGAAACCATATTTTGTATGGTAAAATAGAACGATGGTTCTGAGACTCATTTTCCTTGTAAGTTGTTAATTCATTGAACGTAAGAGTAAAACACTGAACAGAAGAAGAAAAATCGTTCTACTTATCAAAGTTATTGGACGAATTCATATGCATAATTTTCCAAAAATATTGGCTGAGTTTATTTACACAAGCCTCTTCACTATACATATCACTTTTATCAGTCAAATTGAAGATTTTCTGGTTAAATGCATTAATTCGCCTTCGTATTTGATTTGCAAGAGTCCCGATGTCAAATCGTGTTTCGATACAAATTTTGTTGTTTCCTGATAGGGTGATTATCTATAAAACTCAAAATGTGTGTGTGTATGTTTTTTATGCATTTCCACATTTTTCATCTGATTTTGGTGAAATCTTTTTTATTAAATGGCAAATTTACCCAGCTAGATCACTGCCGCATTACAGTTGCCTAGGGATACCCACTTCTAGTAGAAAAATCGATAAAACTGAAGGGACCCCCAACTTTTTGAAAAAAAAAAAAAAGGCAGAAGTTGCACGCGAGAAACGTTTTTACATGAACGTCCGATTTTTATAATTTTTGTGTAAAAAAGGACCGCCACGTTGCGACATTTCAGACAAATATTTTGGCACTGCCTTGGGGCTTCAGATTCCCAAGAAAACTGCGAAAAATCGATTTTTCTTATATTTGCAAAGTTACACGGTAGAAAACTTTTTACTGGAAAGTCGGATGCTCAAGAGTCGGATGCCAAAAAATAACCCTCCTGTTCGCCCCGAAAGCCAAAATGAAAAATGTGGTCTACCGTGAGGTGCTTTAGGCTGCCCAACATACCGCAGCTTCCCTGCCGAACTTGAATTCAGATATATTCATCAACACACACACTTAGATTGATTAAACACATTCGTAATTTCCGTTTATAAAAACGAAAGATGAACAACTGATGAATATTTATAGGAAAATGTTATTAATATTAGCAGTTGGGTTTTCTCTGCTTTTGAATGTTTGTGCATCGATTTTTGCCATTTTATTCCTTTAGCATTCAAATTTCTTTGTCAAATATATTGCTTATTTTATTGACTTAATCTGTGCATTTTTTTTTTCTTAAAATCTAAAACGTAACAGCGCGCAGCTCAAAATAAAGAACAACGCATAACTTTGACGTGCTTTGGCCTACAGGTTTGAGCTGTCATTTGAGTTACATTCTTGTATTCACTTGGTACTGTCTGTTTAAAAATATTACTTCCACTTTGCCCGATTAACTATTTCCATTCAAATACGAGTTTAATTAGTCATTGTTCCCTTTGTGTTCGTTTTGCTACTTGCTTTCTTCATAACCCATTACTACTGTCATGCTTCCTAAGAAAAGGTCATGTCTTAGTCATCATACAGACGCTGCTTTAGCCTCAGAACAAAGGAAATCTAACGAGTTGTCTTGAGACTGCAGTTTGACAGTCACAGAATGGCACTCGAAATGCATTTACTAGGTCGTCCGAAACAGAAGAATGGAATATCCAGGATACTATCAGAACTCTATCGACTTCGCTTTGCCATGTCCATCAACAAGTCCCAAAGCCAAATGCTAACAACAGCAGGTCTCCATTTCTTTTCTACTCTAGGCACAATGCCCGAAATTTTTGGAGAAAGGCCGGTCGATTAGATCGACACCAGTAGACAACTGGTACTTAATTCATCGCCCCCCCCCAAAGGATGAAAGGCAGTCAACTTTGGCGGAATTTGAACTGAGAACATAAAGACAGATGAAATACCGATTTCTTTATTAGGCATAAAGCCCCAAACACAGATGGGGACACCGCAAGGACAGACAAGACCACAGTGGGGACAAAAAACACAAAACGAATCTAAATGAAATGAAAGTTATATAAAAATTAAAATGGACGCATGGACCCCACTTCCATGCAGTACCATTTGAACCGTTATATGTACTATTTACAATTGTTCTTTTTTTTTTCCTTTAATTTCATATTTATTTTTATCTTTAGTAGACCTTCATTAGTGGTTCAATATCTCTTAAATCCACCACTGGTGGCAACTCTTTAAATTCCACCTTTACTCTTGGCGGGTCAACATTATCTCCACACATCTCTTTCAACTTTCTGTAGTTTTCCTCTTCAATCAGTTTTGCCTTCATATCGTCTGCGTAGACGTATGAAGGCACCTTCACTCTTACTACTGAGTGTAACTTGATTCTTTTTTTCTCTGTTTCAACATTTTTGGGGTACGTTACATAATACCATACTCCTTCTCCTCCTCGTATCTTCTTTCCTTTCTCTTGGACTTTTGGTTCTCTCATTTCTTCCTCCATAAATACTCTCCATCTCCCCTTCGTACAGTTGGGTTTCCCACACTTTCTCCACTGGTAACTCCACTTTCTTTTTCCTTCCTACTGCCCTCCTTCACAGTTTCTGTTCTCACCTCTTCTCTCTTTCTTTTCTGCTTCTCTGGCGGAGAACTCATTCCTCCGCTCCTCCTTTTCTTTTTAACCATAGTCAATCCCTTCTCCGTTTCTTTTTCTGTTGCTTTGTCCTATACTACCTGGTCCACACTCTCCTGTCTCTCCTCCTGTTCTGTTTGTGGCTTTCTTTGGGTGCATTATGCCTACATGTGGCTCCTCTCTCCACATGTGAAACACACTGGTGGCCTACCCTCCACAGTAACTCTCAGCTTCACATCTTCCGGCAGCACAATCTCATCCACCACACTATTCAAGTCCTCCGTTGTTGCCTGATTCGTTAATTCGATACCATAGTAGTTCACCTTTTGGGTCCTTGTAGCCTTCAGAATCTTCCCGTCTTTCATATTATATATTATGGCTGTCATCAGCTATTCTTCTTTCAATTCGGGTGGTACCTTACCCACTCGCGGCAAACGTGTGGCCAAGGTGCGACTGGGTAAGGTACCACCCGAATTGAAAGAAGAATAGCTGATGACAGCCATAATATATAATATGAAAGACGGGCGAGATTCTGAAGGCTACAAGGACCCAAAAGGTGAACTACTATGGTATCGAATTAACGAGTCAGGCAACAACGGAGGACTTGAATAGTGTGGTGGATGAGATTGTGCTGCCGGAAGATGTGAAGCTGAGAGTTACTGTGGAGGGTAGGCCACCAGTGTGTTTCACATGTGGAGAGAGGAGCCACAGCAAGGCGTGGTGCGCCCAAAGAGTACAACAAGCAGAACAGGTGGAGAGACAGGAGAGTGTGGACCAGGTCATGGTAACAGAAAAAGAAAAAAGAAACCGAGAATGGATTTACTATGGTTAAAAAGAAAAGAAAGAGGAGCGCGGAGGAATGAATTCTCTGCCAGAGAAGCAGAAAAAGAAGAGAGAAGAGGTGAGAAAAGAAAGTGTGATGGAGGGCAGTAGGAAGGAAGAAAATAGGGAAAGTAAAAAGAAAGTGGAGTTACCAGTAAAGGTACCGGTTGTTCCAGTGGAGAAAGATTCGGAAATACAAGTGGAGGAAGGAGAGTTGGAGAGATTATTTAGGATAGAAGAAGGAAAAAGGGAACAAAAAGTACAAGATAAAGGAAAGAAGATACGAGGAGGAGATGGAGTGTGGTATTATGTGACATACCCAAAGAATGTAGAAACAGAAAAAAAAGATAATTAAGTCTAATTCAATAGTAGGAGTGAAGGTGCCTTCATACGTCTACGCAGACGATATGAAGGCAAAACTGATTGAAGAAGAAGAGAACTACAGAAAGTTGAAAGAGATGTGTGGAGATAGCGTCGACCTCGGCGGAATCGTTAAGAATGGCGAGCCGGCAAAAACGTTAAGCACGCTGAAAAAGGGGCTGTTCAGCATTTCGTCCAATTTTTACGGTCTGAGTTCAAATTCCGCTGTGGTCGTCTTTCGGGAGTCGATAAAATAACTACTAGTTGAGTACTGGAGTCGATGTAATCGACTTATCCCATTCCCCCGAAATTACTGGCCTTGTGCCAAAATTTGAAATCATTATTAGTTTGATCCATAAGGCGGCGAGTTGGTAGAATCATTAGCATACTGGACAAAATGGTTAGTGGCATTTCATTTAACTTTACGTTCTGAGTTCAAATGCCGGTGAGGTTGATTTTGCATTTCATCTTTTTTGGGGTCAGTAAAATAAGTACCAGTAGAAAACTGTGGGGTTGATGTACTCGACTAGTCCTCTCTAACAAAACTTTAGGTCTTGTGCCTATAGTAGAAACGATTGTTATTTTGACGTTGAATGAGAGTTTTATAGGAGACAGTTACGTAAAAGTAAAAAATATTATGTTTTGGGCATAGTCCTTTGTCGGATATGCGGAAGAAAATCCAGAGAAGAGGAAAATGAGGAAGGAAGAAGAGACAGGAATGGAGTTTCAGGTGAGAAGCATGTCCAGAAAACTTAAGAAAAAAAAAACTCATCTTTTCTGTTGCTGTCACAGTTTTTAATCTTTTAAATTTTGTTTCACTTGTTTCAAATTTGGTATATTGATATAGTTTAGTATGCTAATTATGGAAATGAAATTTATTTTTGCCATAAATTAACAAATAAAAAGTTAATAGCTTTTAAATTTTGCAAATTTTGGGTAATTTTAGCCAATCGAAAGCCACAGACATATTTGTATCTGTTTCCATAGTAACAAGCCAATGTATTGTCTGCTTATTGTCTTTATATGTTTATTTTCTGGGGCTGAACCACTACTAAGCTATTGATTACAACAGCTATGTTCGTGAAATATGTGCAGAGGATCTGCTCCGCCACCCAGTTCAGATAGGTGGTCCTGAGAAGATTGTCGAGATAGACGAAACAGTCTTCTCAAGATGTAAATAGAACTGAAAGTGGAGGGATGGCCTGAACAGTGGGTTTCTGGAGGAATGTGTTGCAAGACCAGACATGATATTTTTTTTTATGCAGTGCCAAGTCGGTCACCAAACTACAGCTCGCGGGGCGGACCCGGCCCGCCGCCGCCGCCGCACTGTACCTTTTGTGTAAGTACCTGCATTGTGAGTTCATTCCTGCAGCAATCATGTTTTAACTTGCGTTGCCGCGTTTAAACATTCTCTTCACAAGAATGTTTGCTAAAAATGAATCTGTCACTCGTACAAGTTACAGAATAGTGCATAAGATGGCAGAGTGAAGAAAACTGTTTACCGACAGCAACTTCATCAAAGAGTGTATGATGGAAGCAGCAAATAACTTGTGTCCTGAGAAAGCCGATTTGCTTGGAAGTCTCAGCCTTTCAGCAAGTTCAGCTGTGCTGAGAACAGAACTTGGAAAGAACATAGTGCTACAGATACGCGAGAAAGCTAAGAACTTCTTGTGGTATTCTCTGTCGCTGGATGAGTCTACTGTTCTCTCTAGTATGTCACAGCTTCTCGCGTTCATTCGTGGTATTAATTTGGACTTTCAGATCCCAGAAGAGTTGACACCTGTTTGCAGCATGCATAGAACAACAACTGGAGAAAACATTTTCATTGAAGTGCAGAAAACTTTGCAAGGCTTTAACCTTCAGTGGAATCAGCTTCGATGTGGTACAGTTGATGGAGGAAAAAAAACATGGCTGGAGTGAGGAAGGGTCTGGTGGGGCAGATCAGAAAGATCTTCAACTTCCGGGTGCTCTGTTTATACACTGCAAGCACTTCGTGAGAAAAACAGATATTTCTTGCGTATTGAAACCAGTCGTTTCTGCGGTGAAATTCATTTGGGGCCATGCCCTTAATCACCGCCAATTCCAGACTTTTCTTGAAGAAATTGATTCTGAATTCTGTGACTTGCCTTATCACACAGCAGTGAAATGGCTAACCTACGGTAAAGTCCAGTTTCGTTTTTATAAGCTCCGAGGAGAAATAGATATTTTTCTCACCGAAAAGGATAGAGCTGATCCATTTTTGTCAGATCCTACCTGGCTGTCAAAGTCGTCATTTTTGGTAGACATCACATCCCACATGAATGAATTGAACTTGAAACTTCAGGGAAAGGATAACCGTATATGTGATCTCTATAGAATCATTAAATGATTTCGGAGAAAGCTATCATTGCTCAAAACACAACTGGAAGGAGGAAACTTCTCTCATTTTCAGTGTTTTAAAGAGTTTTGCGCTGGAATCGCAAATGTCAACCTCGAGTTTCCAAAGAAGATTATTTGTGATTTAAATACCGTAAATCCTCGAGTATAGTCCGCCTTTGAGTATAATACGCAGGGGATTTTTAGGGGGCTGTACCTCTGAAAAACTTAAACCTTGTGTATAGTACGCACCCCTTTTCTAACTAGAGTCAAGGAGGTCTATATAACGTCCTTGGTTTGTAAACGTATATACGGTAACGTCCTTTATTATTATTGTATATATAACATAATGTAAACGTGTAGCATTTTTGTGCACTTTGTTTGCAGAAAATAAAGAAATAGCAGTAATAACGTCAGTGAAAAATAAATATTAAGTAAATTGCCTTTACATATTTATCACTATCAGATACAAGCCAGACATCACAAAATGCGTCTGAATAAACATTGCCGGACAGCATATAGAGACTCGGACATTGCTGAGAAAATATTTTTCATTTTTAACCTCGTATATAGTACGCACTAGGGATTTTGACCTTTAAATTTGGGGAAAAAAATGTGGATTATACTCGAGGATTTACGGTAAGCATTTTTTGGAGAGATTTTCAGATCTCGATAGAATTGAGAGTGACATTTTTCTGTTCCAGAATGCGTTTGATTGTAAACTTGATGACGTGCCAGTCCAACTACAAGTGGTACTCAATGATTTGCCAAAAAAAAATGATTTGTTGAAAGAGAAGCACCAAAAATGAAAACTTGTTGAATTTTATCGCTGCTTACCTGATGATGAGTTTTCAAAGTTGATGAAATTTGCCTATGGTATGGCATCAGTGTTTAGAACAGCTTATGTCTGTGAGCAAACATTTTCAAAAATGAAGAATGTGAAGTCAGCACATCGAACGAGGTTGTCTGATAAACATTTGAAAGCAATTCTCTTGGTTGGATGCAGCAATTCCAAAGCAAACATTGATGATATCTTAAAAGCTAAAGTTTGTCGTAATGTTTACTAGACAACTTCCAAATTCTCTTTTGCGATTGGGTAAAAACAATCAAACTTTAAACCTCTGTAACATTTTACCAAATTTTTTTCTGGAACAAATGAGTAACGACATCAGCATCATTGTGCAAAAATGGATGCAGCAATTCCAAAGCAAATATTGATGATACCTTAAAAGCCAAACACCAGTTTCACAAATCTCACTAACCTCTTTTTTTTGCTGCTTAGTTTGTGAGATTCGGATATGTGCGCAATGGTGTGATATAACTTATTTGGCGAAGGTAAAGAATATGCACACTCGGTGTTTAGGGTTACACCGGAAACGGGTGGTGTGCGTATTCTTCACCTCTGCCACTTATCTTATTGCTAACGTCGCTTTCTTTGATAATTTTTTGGTAAATAAATATGCTTGTTGTCTTTATTATTTTTTTGTGTATTCACTGTATTGTATTGAACAAAATGGTTATGCAGCCCTCGCTTGTCATTCTCTCAGTTATCTGGCCCGCCGTGGAAAAAGTTTGGTGACCCCTGCAGTAGAGGAATGCATATGTCAGTTGATTTTTTCCAGGAACAATAATTTTCAGTGACTTGTGGAGAACCTACTCCCACATTCCTGAAATTGACGGCTATGAATTTTCGACATAGAAAAGTGAACAAGAGCGTCGAGTTTATTAACTCCAAAGATGGTACCCAAACGCAACAAGTGGAAAGCACATGGGTCTGTGTAAAACAAAGAAATTAAGCGATGCCGCAGAAACCCATTGTCCTATGGCTGACTCGCATCTCTGTGAGTTATGGTGACGCAGGAGATACGAAAATTGTAATCTGTTTGAGAAACTCCAAAAGTGTATCTTAAACTTTTATTTTTGAATTTTCGTTACAAAAAATGTATTAATTGTTTACATGAACTAAACCAATGGTTCCCAAAGTGGGTGGTATTGCCCCTCTCTCCTGGGGGCAGTGGAAAGTTCCAAGGAGGCGTTGAAGAAAAGTGGGGCGATAATGGGGTAGTGATTCATGTAAAAACAACAAAATAATGGGTTCATTAGGTTAAGTTTTATTTGTGAAATACAGTTGCTTTGAATTTGCTTTAGAAAGAGGTCTACGTTTGTGATGGTTAGTTGGGGTGGGGGCGCTGGGAATATGGCCTGAGTGTCAAGGGGGCGGCAGCCCGAAAAGTTTGGGAACCACTGAACTAAACTATAATATTACTTTTATTCTATTTATTTGTTTCAGTCATTTGACTGCGGCCATGCTGGAGCACCGCCTTTAGTCGAACAAATCGACCATCAGGACTTATTCTTTGTAAGTCTAGTACTTATTCTGCTGGTCACTTTTGCCGAGCCGCTAAGTTACGGGAACGTAAACACACCAACATCGTTTGCCAACGTGCTTCTTTCAGTTTCCATCTATCAAGTCCACTCAAGGTGCCATGCAGTGGGACCTAACCTGGAACCATGAAGTTTGGAAACAAGCTTCTTATGACACAGCCATTTTTTTTAATGTACAGTTTGTAGTTTTTCGTAACTTAAAGTAGTTTGGTTTTGTAATTTTTTGCCCCATCCCGCCCCAAATTTTCATGGAAGATCATTTCCCCCTTTTTCTATTGTCTGTTCCAACGTTTCATATGACTTTATTCATTTAAACTTATTCAAGACTTCAAAACTTCTTTCAACTTCCGTTTTCGTAATAATATAAAGCATTCCTTTTGCTAAAGTTTGTCGTAATGTTTTACCAGACAACTTCCAAATTCTCTTTTGCGATTGGGTAAAAACAATCAAACTTTAAACCTCTGTAACATTTTACCAAAATTTTCTTGGAACAAACGAGTAACGACATCAGAATCACTGTGAAAAAATTACACCAAAGATGTGAAAATTTACACTTCATTTTAAAATTTCGAAAACTGTTACAGCAACAGAAAAGATTCGTAAAACCTTAATTAGCCTAAGGAACGAACTCACATCCAATTCACTTATCTTATCTGCCTACCTGCTTCTTACGCATTTGCAAATAAACTCTCGACCATACATACTCACGTGCTTTATCTCCCTGGTCATGTTGGCTTTTTATACACAGTAATATATATGTATACACTGTATGTGCATGTACGTAGGTGTATATACGTGTGTAAGTGTGTGTGGACATGATGCGGTTGTTGACAGATGGCCGTTACATATTTAGCACGCAGTTTTTTAATTTTAGTTTAAATGTAAGCCTTTAACATATGGTTCAGAATATTAGAGGTTAAGTGTACAAACAATCTTATCACATTAAGCTAGTAAGATCGCTAAAAATGAGTCAATGACCAGAATAATTTGTAACTGAAAAGACTTTGGCGCTGTGCATGAGTAAAAGTGAAAAAAAAATGTTGATTACTCTTTCTTTCTCCTTTCCTCTCTTTCTTCCTATTTCTTCTTCTCTCTCTCTTTTCCTCTTTCTTTTCTTCTCTCTTCCTCTATTTGTCTCTCTTCCTCTCTCTTCTTCTCTCTGTCTCTCCCCTTCTTCCTTTCTCTCCCCTCTCTCCCTTCCTCTCTCCTCTCTCGCTTCCTCTCTCCTTCTCTCTTCCTCTCCTCCTCTCTCTCCCTCTTTCTGTCTCCCTCTTCTCTCTGTCTCTCTCATCTTTTCTCTTTCTTCTCTCTGTCTCTTTTCTCTTCTCTCTGTGTCTCTCTTTTCTCTTCTCTCTGTCTCTCTCTTCCTCTTTCTATCTCTCTCCCTCTCTCTTTTCTTTTCCTCTATCTTTCTGTCTGTCTCTCTCTCTAACGTACACATACATAGTGTTTCTGTTTCTCACGTATACATAGTAATATACACTCTCTCTCTCTCTCTTTCATGTGCATGCAAAGACATAAACTGTTTTCATGTCTCTCTCACATATACAATGATACCCATACACACACACACTTCTCTTTCTCCCCTCTCCTTCTCTTCTTCCCTCTCCTCTCGTCTTCCTCATGCATACACACTTAAACACACACTATCTGTATCACACAGAAACACACACACACAGATTCTGTCTGTCTGTCTCTTTATCTATCTATCTATCTATTTCTATCATATAACTCATACATACACATACAAAGACACTTTCTGTGTCTGTCACACATCTACATTGATAAACACACATACCCACACTCGCATACGCATACGCACACACACGTTCTCCCTATTCTCCCACGCTCACCCTTTCTCTCTTTCTCTCTCTCACTCTTTACCACATTTACATTCATAAGCAGTCTTTGTCACTCTCTCTCTCTATCTCTCACTTTCTCTCTCCCTCCCACTCACACAGTGTGATATACATACACACCAACACCTTCTGTCTCTTTTGTCCCTCTCTTTCTCTCTCCCTTCCTCTGTTACACACTCCTGCACATTAATGTAGTAATAGGAACACAGTCTCTATCTCTCTCTCTTTCACGTGCTTTTCTCCCTGTCTCGTTGTTCTCTCTCTCGTTTCTCTCTCTCACTTTTTCTTTCTATCTCTCGTCCCCTGAACACGTATATACGTATACACATGCATACAGATGTGTGTGAATTGTTGACATATTCTGATCGAGATAAATAAATATTCATACTTACAGAGGGACAAATGTTTATTCAGGTTTTCTTCAGAGAGACTTTAGGTTTAAGGAGAAATGTATGTATATATGTGGCTTTCATGCCTTTCCTAAGCGACACGTGGAATTATTGAAAAGACTAACATTTGTGTACATGTATGTATGTATGTGTATGTATGTATGTGCATCATGTATGCGTGTACTAGCGTAACTAGAGTGTGTGCCACACGGAGCGGCACTTCCGTTTACCACCCCCGGATCCCATAAAAAAGAAACACATATTGAACTGCAGCAGACCCTAAGGTCCACCCCTTTAAAAGTGTCGCCCCTACCGCCCCACTAGCTACGCTAGTGTATGCATGTGTGTGTATGCATGTGTGAGCGAATGTGTGTATGGATATGTGTGTGTGTGTGTGTGTAAAGTTCTTTGGATGTTATGTTTGTAAGAATGAGCAAGAATTTTTTTGTTACTCTATACAAAAGTCATATTTAATGTAGGGCAGAGTTCCACTAATTATTAAGACAATTCTGTCGTCACATTAGAAAAGCAGCTTTTCAATGATACTCTCTTCCTGCTTGCACTTATGTAGTTTTAGAGAATCAGTACACGCAGACCAATTCTACTCTTTAGACTTGAGGATTTAATCACAGTGGCTCAGTGAGCTAAAATGGTTGCAGTCTAATCAACTGTAATCTCCACAAAAATTTGCAGCTTTGTGCAACTGGGCGATGAATATTGATCTATAATCACACTGATGGTAGTGTATTGACATCTTATAGCAGACGACTGTTATATGTTCAATGTCCGGAGTTTTATCCACGCATGCGCAGGGACTAGTTCCGGAAGGAATACAGGAAGAGTCTCATGCGCATGCGTAGAGTTCGACACCCAGCTTTGGCGCCTTTTCTCAGTCTCTTTGTTGACTGATCTCTGTCGAGCCAAGACGTCCAACAGAGCTCTCTCACATGTCAGCACCAGAGCTTCACAAATAACCACGGAAATTATTCAGAAGGTGTCTCAGTAACCGAGGGCGACGAGCTACCAAATTCCCTCCAAGCGTGAACTGAATTCCACTGTAAATAAATATTGTTATGTTGTTCAGAATCTGCGTTCCGTTGTTTCTTCTAGAAATTTAATGAACGGAAGCGGTGTACACCTAATGGTGTATAACCACTTCCCTACAGTAGGTTCATGTCTGAAGATGGTAAGGAAAAATGGCGTGCTCTCAAGCAGCAATGTAAACTGATCTTTATTGCTGCAAGACTTTTCTTCCTGCTTGCACTCCATAGTTTTAAAGTGAGAGTCAGTCAGCATAACCCAATCCTACTCTTTAGACTTGGAGGTCAATGGGCTGAGATAGCTGTGGTGACCAGAAAGCTGTAGGTTTTACCCTGGAGTGGCCTTCTCCTAGATCAATTGCCTTATGAGGATGGAGAGCTCCATCTTTCTTGGAGTTGCCAGAAAGATATCAAAATGGGGACTAGACTACTTGAGGGGCTCCATTCTTTGATTTTCTGTTGATGCTGACTTCCCTGGTCTCTATCCTTTCCTAAGACACTCAAAAAGCAATGAGGGTTTGTACTTGGAATTTCTTCCCTGGGTAAAAGGTAAAGACCCCCTTCAGTCATGAATGACCATGGAATTACACATGGAAAGTCTGGGCAAGGTTGTTTATGGAAGCCCTCTCCAGCCTCCCCTCTCCAAGCCATCGATGTTATCCAGGGAAGGGCAAAGGTCGATACAGTTTGGCACCAATAATGTTGAAATTCATTTCTACAGCTGAGTGAACTGGAACAATGTGAAATAAAGTGTCTTGCTCAAGAACACAACACGGAGCCCAGTCTGGGAATTGAGCTCACTACCTCATGATTGTAAGCCCGACACTCTAATTACTGAGTCATGCACCTTCACCATGCTAATTAACCCATAACTTAGACTCAGGTGTTACTACCCTGGGGAAGAGTAGACCTGAAAACAATAATGGCTGAGAGGTGGTTCCACTCTCCTCAAAACCCTAGAATTCTTGAACCAAGGTTCCACCACCTGATAGAATCCAAATTAGATGTTTCGTTAGTTCACATTATTCTGTAAAGAGTTTCCTAGTTTCTCCGATGTGTATATTCCCCTACTGCAGGATTATTCATTTTTACCAGCTGAGTGGACTGGAGTAACATGAAATGAACGCAACGTATCACCCAATCCAGGAATCGAAACCATAATCTTACTTTCATGAATCCAACACTCTAACCACTGAGCCATTTGCCTCCTCAAATTAAACGCTTGCAATCTACCAATTCCAATTTGGTAATTCTACACATGATTTGTTCCAATAGTTACTATACTAACCTAGAACCTTTTTAAATGACTGGGTGTTTAATACTTGATACTTAAACTAATCAAATCTGGTTTAAATATTCTACTTGTCTTATGTTCAAGCTGGCCAGATCTGGCCTCTCACTTTTACCCTACAATGTCATTCTGAAACTAAACAATCATATCACTGAAATCTTGAAGCTATGGGACAATGCATAGTTAATACAAAACAACGTGAATAAATAAATTTTACAGTTGACAGAGGGATCTGTATGCTAAATGAATAAGGTTGGTCCAATACTTGGAAAACTTCCGAAATTCAATAGACTTTTAATTAAACAAATTACATTAATCAAATTGGATTATATAGCAGTGTCAATGTGGCAAATTCATTCCATTTTTGTTGGATGCTTGTTAACAGGCACACCTTTCTCCTTCTCTGTTTGGGTTGCATTAGAATCATCGTTGTCACCATCATTGTCATCATCATCATTACCATCATCATCATCATCATCATCATCTTCATCATCATCGTCATCATCATTGTCATCATCATCATTACCATCATCATCATCATCATCATCATCATCATCATCATCGTGGTCGTCATCGTCGTTATCTTCATCTTAGCCACTTTAAACATTCATTCTTCCACTGTTCCATGGGTTAGATGGAATTCATTAAAGCAGATTTTCTATGGCTAAATGTCCTTCTCTTCTTCAGTCTTTACCTGTTTCCGAGTAATCTAATATTTTCCTTTGGCCTGACATCTTTTCAGAGAAGACTGAGGTACCCTGTTTGGGGTACCATGTTTGTGTGATGGTGGCACTCATTCGTATCAGGACAATTACCCCACCTTGGACAATTTAGGTTTAAGGAGAAATGTATGTATATATGTGGCTTTCATGCCTTTCCTAAGCACGCACGTGGAATTATTGAAGAGACTAACATTTGTGTCCATGTATGTAATGTATGTATGTATGTATGTGTATACATGTGTGTTTGTGCATGTATATGTGCATGTATGTATAGACAATTACCCCTGACGACAACTACCCCCAGGACAATTACCCCACTTGGTTAATTACCCACTCTCTAATATATTAAGAAGTTTTAAATCATCATCTGTTGTCCTCAGGGGTAATTGTCCTTAGGGAGGGGGGTTATTTCCATGGAGTGAGGGTAAATGTCCAAGACTCCACTCATTTACAACTATCAACACAATATCTAGAATACACAAGCACACACACACACACACACACACACACACACACACACACACACACACACACACACACACACACACACATTTGAAGGGCTTCTTCTTCCAGTTTCTATCTACCAAATCCACTCTCAAGACATTGGTTGGCCCGGCGCTATAATTGAAAGCACTTGTCCAAGTTAGTATGTAGAAGGACTAAACCCAGAACCAAGTGGTTGTTTCAGCCACCAGTCGAAAGAATTGAACCCAATACTTCTTTCTTCAAGTCTGGTATTCTTTCTATCAGTCTCCTTTGCCCAACCACCAACTACAGGGAGGTAAACAAACCAACATTGGTTGTCAACTGATGTTGGGGAACAAGCGTAGAACACAAACACACACACACACATATATGTAACAGGTTTCTTTCATTCCCTCTTTACCAAATCCACTCAGAAGGCTTTGGTCTGCCTGAAGCTATAGTTGAAGACACTTGCCTAAGATGCCACACAGTGGGTATGAACCTGGAAGCATGTGGTTGAGAAGCAAGCTTCTTACCACACAGTCACACCTGTGCTTATATGATACAAAATTTCCATTTTAAAGTGATCTAAATTAAAACTTTCCACCCCCAAAAAAACTTCAGACTGATTTAGGGTTTCAGGGACCAGTTTAATATAATAACGAAGTAATCTTACTAAATTCTCCTTAATTTCAAAATTAATTGGTGCAAAACCAATGTACTTCTACAGAAATGTAATAATGGAACAGGTTAATCTATTAAATGTGAACTGTAACGAATCAAAAATAATTTTTAATACAGTAATCCCTGGATTATCACAGGTATTATGTTCCAAAACCTGCCATGATAGGTGGAAATCTGCAGAGTAGAAACAGTGCTGTAATGTATATTTTAAAAAATTATTTCTATGATTTGCATATATCTATTTTATTATCAATGCAAAACAACACCACAGAGGTAATCACGTAAGATTAAATAATAAACTGCAATAATGCGATAAGGCAAGGGATTACTGTACGTATATATGTGTGTGTGTGTGTGTGTGTGTGTGTGTGTGTGTGTGTGTATGTATGTGCATGTGTGTGTTTGTGTGTATGCATATATATATATATATATATATATATATATATATATATATATATATATATACATATATATATATATATACAGTACTGCAGTGTATATTTTTTAAAAATTATTTTTATACTTTGTATATTTTTATTTTATTATAAATGCAAAAACACCACGGAGGAATCGACGTAAAATTAAATAATAAACTGCCATATGGCGATCTACCTATCTATCTTTCTTCTTACCCATCTCCTCCTCTCGCTCTGCTTCCTTCTGTTGTCCTGGCTTCTACTTCACTGCTATACACATCTCTCTCTTCCTCCCTCTACCATCCTCTCTGCTCACTTGTGACCTGTGGTCAACTCTCTTTTCACTCCAGCCACTATGAAGGCGAGACGAACTGTTAGCGTTCAACATCAGATTCGCGTTTGGCCATACGGGTTTTTAATGTTGTTTTCATTGTCCATTTTTTCCTGTCTTGGTTTGTGTTTGCCACCTTGGAATCCTCTGTTTAGTGGGTTGATCCACTACTCAGGAAGAGACTATTCTAGAGTATGTTCTGCCTTATCTTCGAAACGTCAAGTTAGAATAGAGGCAGCTGATGAAGGAATAATTCCAAGTGGCTATCTGTTTGCCTATGTGTTCGTTCCGTTGTCTGTAGTTCATTGTTCTAACGTCCTGTACCCTGATATGCATCTATATACACATGTAGATGTAAGTATGTACATATATGTGTGTATACATGCATATATATTCTTTGTATTATTATATATATATACATATATATATATATATATATATATATATATATATATATATATATATATATTAATACAAATAATATGTGAGTATATGCATATATACATACATGTATGTACATACCTACATCTACATGTATTTATAGATGCATATCTGGGTACAGGACGTCACAAAAAAACGTGGACAAAATGAAAAACAGACCATAAACAGAGCACAGAAAACACACAGGCCACATAGAGAACATTTCCTTCATCAGCTGCCACCATTCTAAAACTAAGCGTTTCGAAGAGTTAGGGCAGGACGCATTGTTAGAATGGCTCTTCCTGCGGAAATAAATTAAATTTGTAATCCAGAGGAATATCATGTGTATATATATATATATATATATATATATATATATATATACACACACAACAGCCTTGGCTAAAAGTATTAGGCCACCCCAATGTTTTGGGGTTCTGCTATCTCAATGTTAGAAACTCATGCACATGGTAGATTATGGCATATTTTACAATGTACATAAGTTTTGATATCTGGTTGACCCTCCTTTAGCACCAGTTACTGCTTTTATATGGTTAGGCATTGAATCAGCTAGTTTCTTGCTGATGTTCGGTGCAATTTTACTCTGTTCTCTTCTCAACTTTTGAGACAAATGCTCTTTATTTTTAATTGTTGTATTCCTGATAGCTTCACCGAGAGTTCCCCATAGGTGTTCGATCAGATTTAGATCGGGACTTTGGGCTGGCCAGTCCATGGGAACAATACCCTTTGTCTCAAACCATGGATGAGTATTCTTTACTGTATGACATGGAGCGTTGTCCTGTTGAAAGATAACAATGTTTTTTGACACTCCTTTATGCAATTTAGCAATTGATGGCTCTAAAACATCCAATAACATAGAAACATAGGTAGCTGAATTCATCCTTCCCTAACATAAAAACATTTCTCTGGGTCCTATGGCAGACTTGCAGGCTGATCACATGATAGAACCACCGCCATGTTTTACGGTTGGTACCAGACTTTCAGCCTTAAATGCTTCCCCAACTCTGTGAGACACAAAAGTTGCACCAGTTGTACTGAAAACCTGGGTAAAAACTTAGCTTCATGTAAAAAATTAGCTACATGTTGGATACATTTTTATATATTTTGGGCAACAAACCAGTTACATTAAGTTTATATGTTGAGTGAATACATGTACTATCTTACCACATAGTTACTTTCATCAGGCCATATGACTTTTGACCATTGCTCACTGGTCCAATTTGAGTGATTTTTGGCCCACCAAAGACGTTTTTCAGAAACCCATGGCTTCTTCCTGGCTTTACAGCCTTTCAGACCATACTCTACAAGCCTTCTTCTAGCAGTTCTGGTTAATATTTGTGAAGTACTTGCCTTGCTGAAGTTCGCACAGAGCTCCGACAATGTTTTTTTTTTTTCCTGTTTCTGATTGGCTGATGGATGATGGATCTGTAATCACGAGGTGATGTAACTTTTTTTCTACCTGTCCCTTGTATCGTCTTCACATCTTTTGTCTCTCTGAAGTGCTTGAGAGTCGTTTGCACCGCACATCGAGAACATTTCATCTTCTGAGCAAGTTGCCTTAGAGACATTCCATCTTCATGATGAGCTATGATTTGACCTCACTCACACTCACTCAACTCCCTTGTTTTAGGCATTTTACTGTTTATTAACTGTATCTAAACGTATTTTAGCATAAAACTCTGAAATAATCAAGGAAACATAAGTTAATTTTGGACGTTGGTCTTACTCATAATTGGTTGCATATGTACAGTACATTATACAAGCGGTAATTGATGCTAAAGGGAGAGTCAACCAGATATTAAAACTAATGTATATTGTGAAATATACCATAATCTACCATGGGCACAAGTTTCATTAACATTGAGATAGCAGAACACCAAAACATTGGTGAGGAATTACCGTGTGTATATATATATGGGATTACAAGTATATATATATATATATGTGTGTGTGTGTATATATATATATATATATATATATATATATATATATATATGTATATATATATATATATGTGTGTGTGTGTGTGTGTGTGTGTGTGTGTGTGTGTGTGTGTATGTGTGTGTGTGTATATATATATATATATATAGTTTAAGGTTCATGAACTCATCAACGAAAATCCACTAACATATAGAAAAATTAATAAGTAAAAGCACAATAAATGAGTATAATATAATACAAAGTAAATATCATAAGATAAAGATAATAAAACGACTACACGTGTTTCATAGCCAATTTTCAAATAGAAAGAATATTTAGATCGATTAAAACTATCAAAAATAAATTCTATTGAAAAATTTAGCTAATCTTTAGGTCAAAATACAACAATAATAATAATAAAAGAATGTATATATCAACCAACAATAAATAACAAATGAATGTATATAAAATACTTATTATATTAAGTTAGAAAAATATCATTAAAAATATCAAAATTATAAACGTTCCATAATCAACCCTACGTCCATTATAATATAAACTGACAGGAATATTATATGCAAAAACCAACTTTAACGAATTTTTCGTTTAAAATACAATTTGAACGAAAATTTAGGTTAAAATAATAAAGATAGAAGTAGCAAATATCTAAACGATGCAATAGTTTAAACTAAAAGATCTTAGATGTCTCGTGAAAATATAGCGTAAAGAAAAAACATGAATGAAAATTTTATTATGAATGAAAGATTAAACTTTATATAACGTAAGTCATAATAAAACAATTAACAATATTGTATAATCAAAGAAATTAAATAAAAAGACTAGTTATTTATCCCATAAAATAAAAAGAAATATTAAACAGTATTAATGGAAAAAATTCAACCCTAATCAAATTGAAGTCTTAGTTTAGGCTAAGATGATACACTTACTACTAATTAATTTAGTGTTAAAAAAGTATCGACTAAAATTATCATTCAAAATCAATTGAATAATATAAAAATACATATTTTTTTCAAACAATGATATAAAGTCATTTAACAAAGGTAAAAACGATATTTATCGAAACACGACAGAACACACGCGTTAACCTTTATATATATATATATATATATATATATATATATATATATATATATATATATATATATATATATATATATACATATGTATGTATATATATGTATGCATGTATGTATGTATATGTATGTATGTATGTATATATATATGTATGTATATATATATATATCATCATCGTTTAACGTCCGCTTTCCATGCTAGCATGGGTTGGACGATTTGACTGAGGACTGGTGAAACCGGATGGCAACACCAGGCTCCAATCTAATTTGGCAGATTTTCTACAGCTGGATGCCCTTCCTAATGCCAACCACTCAGAGAGTGTAGTGGGTGCTTTTACGTGTCACCCGCACGAAAATGGCCACGCTCGAAATGGTGTCTTTTATGTGCCACCGCACAAGAGCCAGTCCAGGGGCACCGGCAACGATCTCGCTCGAAAAACCTCATGTGTCACTCGCACAAGAGCCAGTCCATGGGCACTGGCAACGATCCCGCTCGAAAGATTTCATGTGTCGCCCACATATGAGCCAGTCCGGGGGCACTGGCAAACGATCCCGCTCGAGAAAAAAAAAAAAAAAAAAAATGTATATAAATATATGTATATACATATATATATATATATATATATATATATATATATATATATATATATATATATATATATATATATATATGTGTGTGTGTGTGTGTGTGTGTATATGCATATGTATGTATATATATATGTATATATATATATATATATATATCAACGTCACCTTACTGGCATTTGTGCCGGTGGTACGTGGAAAACAACATCTGAGCGAAGGTGTTGCCAGTGTCACTGGACTGGCTCCTGTGCAGGTGACACATAAAAACACCATTTGAGCGTGGGCGTTGCCAGTACAGCAGGACTGGCCCTCGTGCCGGTGGCATGTAAAAACACCCACTACACTCTCGGAGTGGTTGTCGTTAGGAAGGGAATCCAGCTGTAGAAACTGCCAGATCAGATTGGAGCCTGGTGCAGTCATCTAGCTCACCAGTCCCCAGTCAAACCATCCAACCCATGCCAGCATGGAAAGCGGACGTTAAATGAAACGATGATGATATAAATACATGTATATATATATGTGTATATGTATATACATATATGTATATATGTATATATATATATATATTATATGTCTGTATATACAAATGTGTGCGTGTGTGTGTATCTATCTATCTATCTATCTATCTATCTGTATATATATATATATATATATATATATATATATATATATATACACACACATACATTGCACTGCCTTTACCATGGCAGGTATTATGTTGCAAACCCTTGGCAATAGGTGAAAATCCATGAAGTAGAAACACTAGTGTACTGTGTATATTTTTTCTTTATTATTTTTTATAATTTTTATATACTTATTTGATTATAAATGCAAAACAACATCATGGAGGAATTGACATAAGCTTAAATAATAGACCATGAGAAGTGAACTGCGATATGGCTAATAATTACTATAATTCAAGTAGGTTACAATTTCAACCCATTAATTTTCAAAGTGTTCATTTTTATGATGTATAATTGCCTATAAAAATGAACAGAAACTGGTAAGGCACATGCAAATTATATGGAAAACCTAGAATTCATCTTTATTCTTTTATTCTTTTACTTGTTTGAGGCATTTGACTGCAGCCATGCTGGAGCACCGTCTTTAGTCGAATAAATCGACCCCAGGATTTATTCTTTGTAAGCCTAGTTCTTTTTATTCTGTAAGTCTCTTTTGCCGAACCGCTAAGTTACGGGGGACGTAAACACACCAGCATCAGTTGTCAAAGTGATGGATCAGGGACAAACACAGACACACATACAAACAGTTCTGCTTTCAGTTTCCGTCTGCCAAATCCAGTCTAAGACACTTTCCCAAGGTGCAACATAGTCAGACTGAACCTGGAACCATGTTGTTGGGAAGCGAGCTTCTTACCACACAGCCACTCTTTACTGTAGAATTTTAATAAAAATATTTTTATTAAGTATAGGCATAGGAGTGGCTGTGTGGTAAGTAGCTTGCTTACGAACCACATGGCTCCGGATTCAGTCCCACTGCGTGGCACCTTGGGCAAGTGTCTTCTACTATAGTCTCAGGCCAACCAAAGCCTTGTGAGTGGATTTGGTAGACGAAAACTGAAAGAAACCTGTCGTATGTGTGTCTGTGTTTGTCCCCTCAGCATCGCTTGACAACTGATGCTGGTGTGTTTATGTCCCCGGCAAAAGAGACCAATAGAATGAGTCCTGGGGTCGATTGGCTTGACTAAAGGCGGTGCTCCTGCATGGCCACAGTCAAATGACTGAAACAAGTAAAAGAGTAAAAGAGTAAGTATGTTTATTATTCAAGGGATACATAAGGAGAGCTGGCAGAATCTTTAGCACACCGGGCAAAATGCTTAGTGGTATTCCATTTGTCATTATGTTCTGAGTTCAAATTCTGCCAGTGTTGACTTTGCTTTTCATCCTTTCGGGATCAATAAATTAAGTACCAGTCATATACTGAGGTCGATCTAATCGAATGCCCCCCCCCCAAAAAAAAAATTTCGTGCCTTGTGCCTATATCTATTAGCATATAGACTGTTGCAGACTGACACGCTAGTTATAGTTTCTTCAGTTAGTTACAGTTGTTCCACAAATTTCCAGATGACTTGATATCTGCCACTCAAGATGAACTGAAGTTATGTAGACTTAATAAAGAATTCAAAACCAAAAATCAGAGACATTCACAGTTAATATTATTAGCTTGATCTCCAAGACGTGAACTTGCAGAATCTTCAGCAAACCAGGCAAAACAAGCTTAGCAGTATTTCGTCTCTCTTTACATTCACAGTTCAAATTCCACTGAGGTGAACTTTACCTTTCATCCTTTCGGGGTCGATAAATTAAGTACCAGTTGCATACTGGGGTTGATCTAATCTGGCTCCCTTTCCAAAAATTCTCAGCCTTGTGCCTAGATTAGAATTTTCGGCCTTGTGCCTTGTGCAAAATGTTTTGCAGCATTTTCTCCATCAAAGACTGGGGTCAATGTAACGTGCCCCCTCCCTCCCCCAAAATTGCTGGCCTTGTGCCGAAATTTGAAAGCGATTTTCAAGGGATAAATAAGGGGACGAGCTGAAAGAATCTTTAGCAAGCAGTACAAAATGTTGCTAAGTAGCATTTCGTCCATCTTTATGCTCTGATTTCAATTTCCGCTGAGGTTGACTTTGCCTTTCATCCTTTCAGGGCTGATAAAGTAAGTACCAGTTATGCACTGAGGTCAATGTTATTGACTTATCCCCTCCCCTAAAATTGCTGACTTTGCACTAAAATTTGAAACCATTACTCTTGGGATATTCTTTTACTCTTTCACTTGTTTCAGTCATTCGACTGCGGCCATGCTGGAGCACAACATGAAAGGATTTTAGTTGAAGAAATCAACCCCAGGACTTGTTCTTTGTAAACCTAGTAACTTATTCTTTTGGTCTCTTTTTCCAGAGATGTAAACACACCAACATCAGGTATCAAACAAAGGGGGCAGGGGGAAAACACACGCGCACACACACACATACACACACACATACACACACACACACACACACACACATTCTCTTTTACTCTTTAATTTGATTCAGTCATTTGACTGTGGCCATGCTGGAACACCACCTTTAGTCGAACAATTCGAACCCAGGACTTATTCTTTGTAAGCCTAGTACTTATTCTATCAGCTTCCTTTGCCAAACTGCTAAGTTTGGATGTAAACACACGAACATCAGTTGTCAAACGACAGTGGGCAGGGGGGGGGGGGCGGTTGACAAACCTACACACTCACACTCACACATGTGCACACACACACATACATACACACACATACATATATACGATGGGCTTCTTTCAGTTTCCGTCTACCAAATCCACTCACAAGGTTTTGATCAGTCCAAGGCTATAGTTGAAGACAAGGTGCCATGCAGTGGGACTGAACCCAGATCCATGTGTGGGAAGCAAGCTTAGTGGGTTTCTTTCAATTTCCATCTACCAAATTCACTCACAAGTCTCTGATTGGCCCAAGGTTATAGTAGAAGACACTTGCCCAAGGTGCCATGCACTGGGACTGAATCCTGAACTATGAGATTGGGAAAGAAATGCATGTGCACGCACACACACACATACATACAATGGGCTTCTACACAGTTTCTTATTTCTTTATTACCCACAAGGGGCTAAACATAGAGGGGATAAACAAGGACAGACAAAGAGATTAAGTTGATTACATCAACTCCAGTGCATAACTGGTACTTAATTTATTGACCCCAAAAGGATGAAAGGTAAAGTCGACCTCAGCAGAATTTGAACTCAGAACGTAACGGCAGTCGAAATACTGCTAAGCATTTCGCCCGGCATGCTAACAATTCTGCCAGCTCACCGCTTCTTTCAGTTTCCGTCTATCAAATCCACTCACATGGCTCAGGTTGGCCCAAAGCTATAGTAGAAGACACTTGCCCAAGGTGCCACACAGTATGGAGAATAATATTAATGTATTTCATTTCACGTGTTTAAATTTGTATATCAGCTAATTTAGTATTTATTAGTTTTAACCGAGGAGTTTTTGAAACACCCCATTCTAAATTTTTACATAAATTTAAAAAAAAATTTTTTTTTTTTTATTTACCTTTCTTCTTTTTTTTCTTTGACAAATGGTTTCCGGTAAAAACTCTGTTAAACATGACAGAATCAGAATCTACAATTTTTGCATATTTATTTATCTGTTTTGCTTTTTATTTATTTCAATCAGATTCAAACAGATTTCAAGTTAAGGGATTCACTGCTACTTTCTTTTCCTTTTTTTTCCTTTTTATTCCTTCTTTAATATATATGCATTTATGAATATAAAAAGGACATTTCTTGTGTGTACGTATATAAATATATTTTATTTGTCTTTGCAGTGTAATAAATATTAATATATTTTGTTTGCATTTGTAATTGCATTTTCATCCTTAATAAATCGAAACAGCAGCATTCTAAATTTTCAGAATGTGTAAACTATTACAATACTAATGCTATCTTTGAATACCTGTTACTTTCATTATCAAAAATAATACAGCTATTACATGATATTTTTGTTCTATATCCATGTAATTAACATAACAATGCACTTATTATTGCTTTTTTTTTTGTGTGTTTTTTTTTATTTAAACAAAAATACATTTCATATTGTTTTAAGAAAAGGGATTTAAAAAAAGCACAACACAATTTCTTACAGATTCTGAAAATTTGATGTTTGAAACATAAAGTATCCAAAGAGCATTTGTTCTTTTTTCTTTCTTATTTTTTTCTCTTTTTTTTTTTTGTAAAAAGGAAGACTCAATGATGATTTGTTATAAGTTGCATTAAAAATTCCACGATGAAATGAATGACAGTTGCTTTTTTTTTTTATTTGGCATTTGGCAGAATGACATACGATAAAAACAAAATAGTTTGATTAAAATTTTGCTTTTAAAATAATGAACTTTATGTGCAGGTGTAGCAGTGTAATAAGAAACTTATTTCCCAACCACATGACTCTGGGTTCAGTCCCACGGAATGGCATCTTGGACAAGTGTCTTCTTATATAACCCTGGGTCAACCACAGCGATGTGAGTGGATTTGGTTGATGGAAACTGAAAGAAGCCTGTCTGTTGACCACAGTCTAATGATGCTGGGCTGCATAATGGAATAGAAGCTGTATTTGCATATTCAAAATGTTTCCTAGAAACAAATCTAAAAGATACATACATGCATATATATATATATATTTCAAAATGTAACCACATGTGAATTGTTAGCGATTTTCATTTTCTTTCCCCCTCTGTCTTCCTTTTCTATTGGACTTTCCTCTGTTTCTGAAGAAGAGCTTTGCTCGAAACATTAAACCACCTTGCTTTCCTTCCCTGAGCATCTGCTAATCCTTTACTTGTACCACGTCCTCGTGTTGTTATTTTTTTGTGTTTGTTCCTCTTTTTTTGCATTTATTATATATATATACATATATGTATATCATCATCATCATCATCATTTAATGTCTGCTTTCCATGCTAGCATGGGTGGGACGATTTGACTGGGGACTGGCAAACCAGATGGCTACACCAGACTCCAATATGATCTGGTAATGTTTCTACAGCTGGATGCCCTTCCTAACGCCAACCACTTAGAGAGTGTAATGGGTGCTTTTACATGCCACCGGCACGAAGGCCAGTCAGGCGGTACTGGCAACGGCCACGCTCAAATGGTGTTTTCTTACGTGCCACCTGCACAGGAATCAGTCCAATGTTTTGTTCACATGCCACCAGCACAAGTGCCAGTAAGGTAAAACTGGAAACGATTGCGCTCAAATGGTGCTTTTTACATGCCACTGGCACAGAAGTGAGACCGCTGCTCTGGCAGTGATCCCGCTTGGATGGTGCTGTTAGCGATCCACTGGAACGGGTGTCAGTCATCGAATTTGGTTCAGTTTCGATCTCACACATATATATATATATATATGTATATATGTGTATATATATATAAATATGTATGCGTATGTATGTATATATGTATATGTATGTTGGTATGTATGCATGTATATATGTATATACATTTGTGTGTGTGTGTGTGTGTGTGTGTGCTTGTGTCTGTTTGTCCCCCCACCATATACACATATATATATATACACATATACACACATATATATATACATACATATATATATATATACACACATATATATACATATATATACATACATATATATATATGTATATATATGTATATATGTATATATATATATATATATATATATATATATATATATATATATATATATACATATATATATATGCACACACACACACATATATATACATATATATATATACACATCCATACATACATACATATATATATATATATATATATATATATATATATATATATAGTTACTGAAGTCTGTTGAAAATCATTGGAATAACTTGTAAGAATTTTCTGTTGCATTCAAAAATAATTATTACCATGAATAAAACATGTATTTCAACCTGAGTTATGTTTCAGAATTAACATTTGCATCTCTACAATGGAACCAGAAACGGTAAAGTCAGAACTCACAAGGAAGCCTTCATTCATAACCGTCACCATTACTCATCAACCAATTAAAAATGCTACACACACACACTCACAGTCATACACATACACATATACACAAAAATAATACATACACACAGATACACACACACATATACATAGACGCACACACACACACACAAGTTCTCAGCCACACAGTCTTTCACATACATACACACTTTCACACACACACACACATATGTTCACATGTATACACAAGCACACATATACACACACATGCATGCACACACACACTTTGACACACACAGACATACATACACAGGCACACACATACACACAAGCATACATACACAAGCACACACATGCACGCACTCACTCACACTTTCACACACATACATGCGAACATACGCACACGCGCGCACACACACACATGCCGGTGTGTGCATATTTGATCTGGTTTTTAGGGATAGCTGTAGGTTCCTGTTGGTTGTAGTGAATAGATAAATGCATACATTAAACATATAATAAAAAGAAAAGAAACAGAAGGGTAAAGAAAAAGGAAAAGAAAGAGAGAGAGAGAAAGAGAGAGAGAGAGAATGAGAGAGAGAGAGAGAGAAAGAGAGAGAGAGAGAGAGAGAGAGGGAGAAGGGTAAAATGAAGGAAACTAAAACATAACCTAATCAGAGAACTGTGGTTGGGTTTGTGGGGGAGGTGGAAGATATTCCACACCAACATCTACTGATGACAACAGACAATGATGAAATTACAGGAAGAAGTTACTGAGGAAGAGAGAGGTGGCAACAGTGGAAGCAGTGATGGTGGTGACGGCGGCGGTGGCGGTGGTGGTGGTGGCGGCGGTGGTGATGCAGGTGGCGGTGGTGATGGTGGCGGTGGTGGTGGTGGCGGTGGTGGTGGCGGTGGTGATGGGGGTGGTGGTGGTGATGGTGGTTGTGGTGGTCGTCGTGGTGGTGGTTACGGCAGCGGCGGTATGTGGTGGTGGTGATGGTGGCGACAGTGATGGTGGTGGTGGCGGAGATGGTGGTGGTGGTGACAGTGTGGAGGTGGTGGTGGTGGTGACAGTGTGGAGGTGGTGGTGGTGGTGACAGTGTGGAGGTGGTAGTGGTGGTGACAGTGTGGAGGTGGTGGTGGTGGTGACAGTGTGGAGGTGGTGGTGGTGGTGACAGTAGTGGAAGTGGTGGTGATGGTGGTGGTGGTCGTGGTGGTGGTCGTGGGATATGTGGCAGTGATGGAGGTAATAGTGGCTGTAGCAGCTGTGGTGGTGGTGTTGGTGATGGTGTTGGTGTTGCTGGTGGTGGTGGTGTTGGTGCTGATGATGATGATGGTGAAATCACAGAGGAAGCCAACAAGAAAAACTGAATGGCAAAAAAATAATAAAAATAAAAAGGAGAGAACAATAAGGAAACAATTTGGAAAGAATATGCAGAAAAAAAGGGTATGGGGAAAAAAGAAAAAAAGAAAACGAGCAAGGAAAGGTCAGGCACTTTACACCTGTCCCCTCCACCCCTGTCAGTCAAAGTGCACACACACACAAACACACACACATACACACATGCAGACATACTCATGCACATTCACACATACATTCATGCATATACACACATGTATACACACACACGTATACACTCACACACACACACACACATACACACATACAGACATACTCATGCACATTCACACATACATTCATGCACATACGCACACACAAACACACACACACACACACACACACATGCATGCACATACATATGCACAACAAAAAAAAATGAACTCACAAAGAAATAGAACCCAATGATCCCTCAAGTCTGAATATGTCTACTTCTACAAATGCTTACATACATACATAGACACAGATAAATGAGTCTGGGACATTTGCCACCCCACCCCCGTGCACAATAACCCCCTCCCCAAGGACAATTACCCCTGAGAACAAAAGATGATGATTTACAACTTCTTAATATATTGGAGAGTGGGTAATTAACCAAGGTGGGTAATTAACCAAGGTGGGTAATTGTCCTAGGGGGTAGATGTCGTCGGTGGGGGGGGGGGTTATCCTATGGGGGTAATTGTCCTAATGGGGTAATTGGCCTGATATGAGAAAAACATACATACACGCAGGTATGTCATACATACTCATATCCAGTCAGGGAAACCTTCTGGCACAGGTACATATCATCATCATCATCATCATCGTTTAACGTCCGCTTTCCATGCTAGCATGGGTTGGACGATTTGACTGAGGAATGGTGGACCAGGAGGCAACACCAGGCTCCAATCTAATTTGGCAGAGTTTCTACAGCTGGATGCCCTTCCTAACTCCAACCACTCAGAGAGTGTAGTGGGTGTTTTTACGTGCCACCGGCACAAGGGCCAGTTAGGCAGTACTGGCAACGGCCACACTCAAATGGTGTTTTTTATGTGCCACCTGCACAGGAGCCAGTCCAGAGGTACTGGCAATGCCCTATAATATATATATATATAAAATACAATTAAGATTTAGTTGAATTAGGTACTTACATTTAGGCACCTTGCTAGTTTGGTATAGTCCACATACCCCAACAATATTATTTGAATATTGAATATCAAGATTCCATATAGGGGTGTTTATATCTAATATTCCTGTTGTGTGTGAGAACAATACAACCCAGCTAAGGGAAGATGTCTGCTCTTGGTAATTCAGATTCTTTTATTCTTTTACTTGGTTCAGTCATTTGACTGAGGCCATGCTGGAGCACCACCTTTTAGTTGAGCAAATCAACCCCAAGACTTATTCTTTGTAAGCCTAGTACTTATTCTAGCAGTCTCTTTTGCCGAACCTCTAAGTTACGGGGACGTAAACACACCAGCATTGGTTGTCAAGCGATGTTGAGTGGGGGACAAACACAGACACAGAAACACAAACACACACACACACACACACACACACACACACACACACACACACACACACACATACGATGGGCTTCTTCCAGTTGCCATCTACCAAATACACTCACAAGGCTTTGGTCGGCCCGAGGCTATAGTAGAAGACACTTTGCTCAAGGTACTACACAGTGGGACTAAACCTGGAACCATGTGGTTGGTAAGCAAGCTATTTACCACACAGCTACTCCTGCGCCTGTACTTTTTATGTATAGGTACTTTCTATAGTATTTCCGAAGAGCAGATTCCAAGTTAGGTGAACAGAACATAAATAACATCATTGTTATTTATATAAATATATCATGTGATCATGTCACATGACCAACCCAGCTATCAAATGTTACACATCGTTGGTCACAATGCATTTTGCCTTGTTTTAGCCTTCGAATGACGCCACCCTTTGAATGAACAGGCCAACATTCCCCATTGATCGAAAGTGGAGACTGGAGCAATGTGAAATGAAGTGTTTTGCTCAAGAACACAATGTGCTACCCAGTAGAAGACACTTGCCCATGGTTTCACACAGTGGGACTGAACCTGGAACCATGTGGTTGGAAAGCAAGCTTCTTATTTCTTTATTGCTCACAAGGGGCTAAACACAGAGGGGACAAACAAGGACAGACAAAGGGATTAAGTCAATTAGATCAACACCCAGTGCCTAACTGGTACTTATTTAATCAACCCCGAAAGGATGAAAGGCAAAGTCGACCTCGGTGGAATTTGAACTCAGAATGTAACGGCAGACGAAATACCACTAAGCATTTTGCCGGGGTGCTAACATTTCTGCCAGCCCGCCGCCTTCTTACCACACAGCCATGCCTGCACTTATAAACTTTGGATATACACTTAGCAGGGAACTGAACCCACGATCTAGCGATTGTGTGTGCAACTAGACCACGCGCCTTCACACACACACACACACACACACACACACACACACACACACATGTATATATATATATATATAATAGCAAATAAGGGAAATAGAGGATGGAATTCACAAGAATCTTTATTCACCACAACAATCTTGTGAATTCCATGTTGCATTTCCCTCATTTGTGACATACTCCATGAACACTGCAAAATTCCTGAGATAGATCCAGTGATACATATATCAAAACTGTGGATGACATCATGCAGCCATAAATAGTGAAAGTGTTTTAATCTGTGTACTGCTAGGTGTATATCCAAAATTTATAAGTGCAGGCATGGCTGTGTGGTAAGAAGCTTGCTTCCCAACCACATGGTTCCGGGTTCATTCCCACTGCATGGCACCTTGGGCAAGTGTCTTCTACTAAAGCATTGGGCCAACCAAAGCCTTGTGAATGAATTTGGAAGACAGAAAGTGAAAGAAGCCCATCGTATATATATATATATATATATATATATATATATATATATGAGTGTATTGTAGTTCGCTTGAAGCATTGTGTATTGTTTGTAAAGAATAAAAGTTTAGGAAAGTATAACAATGCAATAGAAAACAAAAAATGGACTGTATACCTGTTGTAACTTGGTAAACTATAGTCCGATGATATAAAATCTGAAGAAGGAATTCTAATTCCGAAATATCATCAGACTATAGTTTACCAAGTTACAACAGGTATACAGTCCATTTTTTGTTCTATAGTGCATTGTTATACCTTCCTAAACTTTAATATATATATATGTATATGTTTATGTGTGTGTGTGTTTATGTCTGTGTTTGTCCCCACCACCATTGCTTGACAACCGATGTTAGTGTGTTTACATCATTGTAACTTAGTGGTTCAGCAGAAGAGATTGATAGAATAAGCACCAGGTTTATAAAGAAAAAGTGCAGAGGTTGATTTCTCCAATTAAAAGGCGGTGCTTCAGCATGGCCACAGTCAAATGGCTGAAACAAGTAAAAGAATGAATGAATATATATGTGTGTTTGTGTGTGTGTGTATATATCATCATCATCATCATCATTGTTTAACATCCACCTTCCATGCTGACATGGGTTGGACGATTTGACTGAGGACTGGCGAACCAGATGGCTACACCAAACTTCAATCTGGTTTGGCAGAGTTTCTACAGCTGGATGCCCTTCCTAACGCCAACCACTCCAAGACTGTAGTGGGTGCTTTTACGTGCCACCAGCACGAGTGTCAGTCAGGCGGTACTGGCAATGGCCACGCTCAAAATGGTGTATTTTACGTGCCACCTGCACAGGAGCCAGTCCAGCGGCACTGGCAACAACTACACTCGAATGTCTTTTCATGGGCCACCGGCAAAAGAGCCAGTAAGGCGACACTGGTAACGATCACGCTCAAATGGTGCTATTTACGTGTCACTGGCACAGAAGCCAGACAGCTGCTCTGGCAATGATCATGCTTGGACAGTGCTCTTGGCGCTCCACTGGCACAGGTGCCAGTCATTGAATTTGATTTCACTTGCCCCAACAGGTCTTCGCAAGCAGAGTTTAGTGTCCAATGATGGAGAGGTTGGCATGGGTGCCAGTTGTCGAACTTGGTTCGATTTCAATTTCACTTGCCTCAACAGGTCTTCGCAAACGGAGTTTAGTGTCCAATGAGGGAAAGGTACGCATAAGTGGACTGGCTGCACCCCTGGCAGAGGCCTCGGATTATGGTCTCGCTTAACTTTATATATATATACATATATATACATATATATACATATATATATATATATATATATATATATATATATATATATATATATATGTGTGTGTATATATGTGTTTTTATATCATTAATAAATTCGTAGAACTCATCAATAATATATTCAGGAAATCAATATTTAATATTTTGAAAGATATACATCCAATATAACATGGTAACGTAATAAATTTAAAAGTTTAAAACATAAATATACGGAATATAAATATGAATACATATAAAAATCTAAAAATAGATATATATATGTTTAAATATATGTGTATAAAAATTTATGTATAAATAAGCATGAATATTATAAATTCTAAAATATAAAATATAAAGAAACCTAAAGTTTAAAGAATAAAATATCTTACGATCGTTTCGCGGATATTACTACAGTCACAAAGTGATCTAAAGATCATCTTATTATTAGTAATTCCGTTCTTCAGAGATGCATTAAGAACCCTTTATATACCTATATAATATTAAAATATTAGAAATATTAAAAATTAAGAATACTAAAAATTAAAAATAATAATATATACTGTCCTTGTCATGTTAAACTTTAGGTTTCTTTATATTTTATATTTTAGTATTTATAATATTCATGCTTATTTATACATAAATTTTTATACGCATATATATTTAAACATATATATATCTATTTTTAGATTTTTATATGTATTCATATTTATATTCCGTATATTTATGTTTTAAACTTTTAAATTTATTATGTTACCATGTTATGTTGGATGTATATCTTTCAAAATATTAAATATTGATTTCCTGAATATATTATTGATGAGTTCTATGAATTTATTAATGATATAAAAACACATATATACACATTTATTTGCTCAAGATAATTGAGCACTCAACATAAGTTCAGTTATATATTCTTTTAGAATATTTCTTTTAGAATATTACTTATAAAAGTTATATATATATATATATATATATATATATATATATATATATATATATATATATATATACACATATATATAT
This sequence comes from Octopus bimaculoides, assembly GCF_046866305.1. Classification (NCBI taxonomy): domain Eukaryota; kingdom Metazoa; phylum Mollusca; class Cephalopoda; order Octopoda; family Octopodidae; genus Octopus; species Octopus bimaculoides. The sequence goes on along the minus strand of NC_142944.1, from coordinate 18,477,392 downwards.
ACATGCATACATACATATATATATATATATATATATATATATATGTGTGTGTGTATATATGGCCCTGCTCAGTATGTAGAAAAGGAGTAGGTAGTAACTCTATAAGATGTACCCGGTGCAAGCTATGGACACATAAGAGGTGCAGCAACATCAAAGGCAGGTTAACTAGCAAGTTAGTTTTTGTTTGTGGCAGATGTTCAGGTGCAATAAAGACTGTAAACAAACAGGAAACAACTTCTATCTCATTCCAGGGTGAAAAACTAGAGGTAGTCGATAGCTTCCGCTATCTGGGCGACCAAGTTAGTAGTGGGGGTGGGTGCGGTGAAAGTGTAGCTGCTAGAATAAGAATAGCCTGGGCAAAGTTTAGAGAGCTCTTACCCCTGCTGGCGACAAAGGGACTCTCATTCAGAGTAAAAGGCAGACTGTATGACGCATGCGTACGAACAGCCATGCTACATGGCAGTGAAACATGGGCTGTAACTGCTGAGGACATACGTAAGCTCGCAAGGAATGAAGCCAGTATGCTCCGTTGGATGTGTAATGTCAATGAGAATACCCGTCAGAGTGTAAGTATCTTGAGAGAAAAGCTGAACATTAGAAGCATCAGTTGTGGTGTGCAAGAGAGACGATTGCGCTGGTATGGACATGTGGTGAGAATGGATGAGGATAGCTGCGTGAAAAAGTGCCACACCCTAACAGTTGAGGGAACCCGTGGAAGAGGTAGGCCCAGGAAGAGGTAGGCCCAGGAAGACCTGGGCTCAGGTGGTGAGGCAAGACCTTCGTACATTGGGCCTCACCGAGGCGATGACTACTGACCGAGACCTTTGGAAATGGGCTGTGCGTGAGAAGACCAGGCAAGCCAAGTAAGATCGTTGCCAGTGCCCCTGGACTGGCTCTTGTGTGGGTGGCACATGAGATGCACCATTTTGAGCGTGGCCGTTGCCAGTACCGCCTGACTGGCTCCCGTAGGATTTTCGAGTGAGATCGTTGCCAGTGCCCCTGGACTGGCTTGTGCGGGTGGCACATAAAAGACACCATTTCGAGCGTGGCCGTTTTCGTGCGGGTGACACGTAAAAGCACCCACTACACTCTCTGAGTGGTTGGCGTTAGGAAGGGCATCCAACTGTAGAAACTCTGCCAAATTAGATTGGAGCCTGGTGTTGCCATCCGGTTTCACCAGTCCTCAGTCAAATCGTCCAACCCATGCTAGCATGGAAAGCGGACATTAAACGATGATGATGATGATGATGATGATGATGATATATGTATATATATATATATATATATATATATATATATATATATATATATATATATATATATATATATATATATATATACAGGGGCTGGACAAAATAATGGAAACACCTAGTATCATAGCATCATAATTTTGAAATATCTATAAAACCATCAAAAGCTTGTTAATTTTTATGTTTTTTGATTTATTATTAGTCTTGCTTAATATGTTTTGCTAAAATTACTCTTTCTTTTCAGATATCATCAGAAAAGGTAATTAAAATTCATTCAAATGACGGATCTATCGGACTTTCAAAGAGGTCAAATTGTATGGCAGGTGCTAGCGTAATGAAAACAGATGAAATGGTTGGTGTATCAAGAAGTACTGTCTGGAAAGTAATGACAGCCTTTGAGAAAGAGGGAAAAACTTCCTCATTGAAATAAAATTCTGGAAGAAAACCAAAACTTTCAGATAGGGACCGTTGGACTCTTACACAAATTGTTAGAAAGGATCACAAAAGTACAGCTCCCAAAATTACTGCAGAGCTTAATGACCAGTCCGAGAACCCAGTTTCCACAAAAACTGTTTGCCAGGAGCTGCACAAAGCTGCACAAAGCTGCACAAAGCTGCACAAAGCCGGATATTAAAATAAATTTGTTTGAAATTTTAAGGTGTTTCCATTATTTTGTCCAACCCCTGTGTATATATACAAATACAAATATTTATATATGTATTATATATACTAGCAAATCTATCCATCTACGATGGAGGCATAAAATGAGGGATGGAAGTCATAACAGCAGTATGTATTGAGAAATGTGTAAATGGACTTGATAGATTATTGGGCGATGTCTTAGAGAAGTCACATTATTTTTGGTGATTCAGCATTCTATTGCAGCTATATGATATGTGTTTGCGACTGATATGTGAGGATGATTCACTCCTGAACTGAAATAGGCTCCCAGCCTTTGTATCATGAATGGTTATGTGGACCACTCCTAATGAAAGCCAAACCTTCCTTTGACCACTACATTGAAAGTATTAAGAAAATAATGTTATTTAGATATACTTTTATTTTAGTTGTTTACACTATTTTACACTTGTTTATACTCTTATACATTCAAAGTTCACAAATTTCCTTATTTCAGTTATGTATCATATTCCTTTTGATAATATCAATATGATTGCAAAAATTCTTTGTATGGCCATGTGTAAACATTGGATTGGGTAAAAATACACCTACACAATCTAAAGTTTGGCCCTGTGCCTTGTTTGCTGTGAATGCACCAGCAGAATCTTTAGGGTTGCAAAAAAATCAAACTAAGACTTACCTCTCACTGTTCTATGTGAATAATGTCTGGATGTTCTGGTGCTATAGGTTATTTTGATTGACAAAATCCCTTCAGATAGATGGCCCTGCTCAATCTGTAGAAAAGGCGTAGGTAGAAACTCTATAAGATGTATCCGGTGTAAGCTATGGACACATAAGAGGTGCAGCAATATCAAAGGAAGGTTAACTGAAAAGATAGTTTTTGTGTATGGCAGATGCACAGGGGCAATAAACACTAAAGATGTGCAGAAAACAGCTTTCATCACATGCCAGTGGGAAAAAACTAGAAGTAGTTGATAGCTTCTGTTACCTAGGTAACTAAGTCAGTAGCAGAGGTGGATGCTCTGAGAATGTAGCTGGGCAAAGTTCAGAGAGCTCCTACCTCTACTGGTAAAAAAGGGCCTCTCACTCAGAGTGAAAGGTAGACTGTATGACACATGTGTGCGAACAGCCATGCTACATGGTAGTGAAACATGGGCTGTAACTGCTGAGGACATGCATAGGCTTGAAAGAAAGGAAGCGAGTATGCTCTACTGAATGTGTAATGTCAGTATGCATACACGACAGAGTGTAAGCGCCCTGAGAGAAAAGTTGGACATAAGAAGCATCAAATGTGATATGCAAGAGAGACGACTGCACTGGTATGGTCATGTGTTGCATATGGATGAGGACAACTGTGTGAAGAAGTGTCACACCCTAACAGTAGAGAAAACTTGTGGAAGAGGTAGACCCAGGAAGACTTGGGACAAGGTGGTGAAGCATGACTTTCAAACGTTGAGCCTCACAGAAGCAATGACAAGCAACTGAAACCTTTGGACAAAAGCTGTGCTTGAGAAGACCCGGCAAGCCAACTGAGATTGTAGCTGTGGCCTGCGCCAGTGTCACATAACTGGCCCATTTAAGAGTATCCTTCAATTGTTAGGCAATAGGCTGTGCTTCAGAAGACTTGTTAAATCAAGTGAAATCGTTTTTGTGACCGATTCCAGTACCGCTTGACTGGCACCCGTACTGGTGGTATGTAAAGAGCACCATTTGAGCGTAGTTGATGCCAGTGCTGGTGGCACGTAAAAAGCACCATACAAATGTGGTCGATGCCGGTATCATCTGACTGGTTCCTGTGCCAGTGGCATGTAAAAAGCACCATTCAAGCATGGTCAATGCCAATACTGCCTGACTGGCTCCCATACCAGTGGCACATAAAAAGCACCCATTATACTCTCAGAGTGGTTGGCGTTAGAAAGGGCATCCAGCTGTAGAAACCTTGCCAGATCAGATTGGAGCCCGCTGCAGACATCTGGCTCACCAGTCCTCAGTCAAACCGTCCAATTCATGCCAGCATGGAAAGTGAACGTTAAACGATTATGATGACGATAATAATCAATACATTACAAATATACATAAAAACATATAAATAAATAGATATATACATTAGAAATATATTGAAAAAATAAATACATATATCGGTCGACTGACAGATTATAAAATGAAGTCATAAAAAGAGTTAAGAGTCTACAAAAACGCAGCACAAGTGAGACTTTTAAATGAAGGAGGTGGTGTGCAAAAATAGATGCAAATACCTTTTTTATGACAACTGGATCCCCAGAAATGGCCACAGGAGTATTAACTGGATTAGTAATAGTCAAACATTTTTTAAAGACTCTTAACTCTTTTTATGACTTCGTTTTATAATCTGTAAGCTGACCTGTATTTGTATTTATTTTTTCAATATATTTTTAATGTATATATCTATATGTTTATATATTTTGATATGTATATTTGTAATGTATCGATTACTCTATATGTTTTTATATAACTCTTTTACTTGTTTCAGTCATTTGACCGTGGCCATGCTGGAGCATCGTCTTTAGTCGAACTAACTGACCCCAGGACTTATTCTTTGTAAGCCTAGTACTTATACTATCAGTCTTTTGTGGCAAACCCCTAAGTTATAGGGGTCGTAAACACACCGACATCGGTTGTCAAGTGATGGTGGGGGACAAACACAGACACACAAATACATATACATACATACATACATACATACATACATACATACATATATATATATATATATATAGTAAATCCCAAAAAGCACAAACACAAAAAAACAACAACGCAAGGATGTGGTATATATAATGTATTAGCAGATGCTCAGGAAAGGAAAGAAAGATTGTTTAACGTTTCAGAGGAAGAAAATCACCAACATGCGGTTACATTTTGAAATGACATATATATATATATATATATATATATATATATATAAATATATATATATATATATATATATATATATATATATATATATATATATATATATATATATATACACGACGGGTTTCTTTCAGTTTCCATTGACCAAATCCACTCACAAGGCTTTGGTCAGCCTGGGGGCTGTAACAGAAGACACTTGCCCAAGGTGCCATGCAGTAGGACTGAACCTGGTTGGGAAGTGAGTTTCTTACCACACAGCTACTCCTGCACCTTTCTATATATTTTTAATATGTCTGATGTATTAAACATACTTTTAGAGAAATTCATGCATGTTGGGTCTAGGGCTAAATAAATGTAAATGTATATGTGAACTGAATTTACCTAAATTTGATTCTTACTTCTACATTATTGTAACGCCTCAGGTTTGAATATCTGGAGCACTTCAAAGTGAAGCCTATGCATTGGAGAAAATCTTTTCCTTTACAATCATATATATATATATATATATATATATATATATATGTACAGGGTGCAATGGGTAAATTGTTGACATTATATATTTTTAATTTCACGTATGCGCATTGTTTGTTTTTGATTTTGTAGACTACACAGTATAGTAGGGTCAGTTGGGCACTATCTGGGAGAAAAACAGCACCATAATGCAATTCACTCTGCCAGAAATTTGGCAACGACATGTACTGCTTGGTATTCACACAGGAAGCTCCAATACGAACATTTCAGAGAATTTGGGTGTCAATATGAGGATAGTGCAGAGGATTCAGAAAGAGTTGGATGAATTGAATGGTGATTGCAAAGGTCTTCGGAGTCTTCAATAGTGATGGCGACATTATGGCTCCATTCATCTTCCCATATGGCCTCAGAATCAACACAGAGGCTTACATCAAGTGCCTGGATGAGGTAGTGCTGCCCTGTGTCAAAAGGGTGACTGCTGGAAGACCCTATATCTAGCAACAGAACTCTGCACTATGCCACACAAATAGGAGAACCCAATCAAGGCTGTCAGACAATTTCTGCAACCGCATCACTCCTAACATCTGGCCACCTAACTCCCCAGACTGCAATCCCCTTGATTATTATGTGTTGGACACAGTTGAGCGAGAGACCAACAAAACTCCTTGTAACACCAAAGATGATCTGAAGG
>NC_142944.1:18461452-18466452 GCF_046866305.1 Octopus bimaculoides | reverse complement strand
CCTTACAACGAAAAAACCCTTATGATGTAAATATGTTCATAATTCAAAAGACGATGAAATTAATAGGGAAAGTCTGAAAGCTGTTTTGCGTAAAATTATTAAGCATACGTAAATTTCATCTGTGTAATTGGCTATAGAAATGCTTGTGCAAAACAACTTTTTGCGCTGCCTTGATTATACATAGCAGGGTAATCCCTTTTCACAGGAGCTAGGATGGCAATTTGTGATGAAGCAATTGCTGGTGATCTGTTGCTAAACAGTTTTGCCAGAATTCTATCAGATTGGGCAGAAGGTGTTGATGCACCATTTTGCATTATGTTCAAAGTAGCTACTGGAATGTGGTGAATTGCTGCAGTCTGTGGCTGTCATTTTAAACCGGTTGCTGTCTTTCCCCAGCAAACTCTCTTCTTTGGAGGCATAATCTATGTATATATTAAACAGAACAACAAAAGTTATAATAGATGGCAGGGTCGGTACTTTTCACATATCTGTAACTTTTCAGATTAACACCCTCACGATTACCCAACACTAATCCTAACACTAACCCTAACACTAACCCTAAACCCTAACCCTGACCCTAAAACCCTAACCCTAACGCCCTAGTGAAAATCGTGATAAATTTACAAAACATTGACGAACATGAGTTATATTTTACTGAATGATTGTGTACTTGCACGTGTATGCTTTTGAGAGAGTGAGAGAGGAAGAGGTAGAGAGGGGGAGAGAAAGGAATAGGGGTAGTTAAAAGTTTTCTTATGACTGCTTCTCTTCACTGCCTATTACTTCATTAGAAATCTAAGGATGCACATAAGCACATAATAGAGAAAAATGAAACAAATATGGACGACTTGCTCCGAAACACCACCGAGTGGGGAACACTTCTCAAAAATAACCTGCAGTTGTTTCCTTCAAAATTCCTACATGCTTGAAATATACATACATCAAGGTACATTTGTACAAAATTTCATGAAAAAAATATTCATTTTCCTGGAAGTTAAGAAGAATTTAAGTGGAATTTCCGAATATTGTACCCCACCCCCATCCAAAACACTTTCACCGAAAATTTTTGTATATTTGGAATCTACATAATAAATAATATATGCATAGAAAATTTCATTAAAAAAATATTCATTTTTATGAAAGTTATGACCTTCCAAAGTTGTGGGGTACAACTCTGTAGTTATGCCATCAATGTTTTGTAAATATACCACGATGTGAATGATTGTTTACTTGCACGTGTATACGTTTGAGAGAGCGAGAGAGGAAGAGGGGGGAGAAATGAATAGAGATTGAGAGCAATGTGTATGTTGTTGTCACAGGTCAAGTATGTGTGGTTGTGTGTGTTTTTACGTATCTATGTTATGAAAAATAGGTAAAGAACACTGAGATGAAAGTTTAATCTATGACGTTGTATGTATCACTTTCTCTCTCTCTCCCTCTCCCTCTTTAACTCTTAATCTCTATATTTTTATGTTGAGCGCGTGTGTAAGAATGACGTTCCAGGTAGCAGGGATGAAATATAAAAGTTACTAGAAACAACAGCCAAATCTCCCTTAAATCACACAAAGTAAACGGAATTTTAAAAATCTAATTACTGCACTGGAAAGTTCACATCGAGAAAATTCCATTGATGGAAAAATTTTTACGAAAAAGTGGAAAATGTGGATTTCTATAAACATTCAAAAAGGCTTCACACAAACACACAACTTCATCATCATCATCATCATCATCGTTTAACGTCCGCTTTCCATGCTAGCATGGGTTGGACGATTTGACTGAGGACTGGTGAAACCGGATGGCAACACCAGGCTCCAGTCTGATTTGGCAGAGTTTCTACAGCTGGATGCCCTTCCTAACGCCAACCACTCAGAGAGTGTAGTGGGTGCTTTTACGTGTCACCCGCACGAAAACGGCCACGCTCGAAATGGTGTCTTTTATGTGCCACCCGCACAAGCCAGTCCAGGGGCACTGGCAACGATCTCGCTCGAAAATCCTACAGGAGCCAGTCAGGCGGTACTGGCAACGGCCACGCTCAAAATGGTGCATCTCATGTGCCACCCGCACAAGAACCAGTCCAGGGGCACTGGCAACGATCTTACTTGGCTTGCCGGGTCTTCTCACGCACAGCCCATTTCCAAAGGTCTCGGTCCGTAGTCATCGCCTCGGTGAGGCCCAATGTACGAAGGTCTTGCCTCACCACCTCAGCCCAGGTCTTCCTGGGCCTACCTCTTCCACGGGTTCCCTCAACTGTTAGGGTGTGGCACTTTTTCACGCAGCTATCCTCCTCCATTCTCACCACATGTCCATACCAGCGCAATCGTCTCTCTTGCACGCCACAACTGATGCTTCTAATGTTCAGCTTTTCTCTCAAGATACTTACACTCTGACGGGTATTCACATTGACATTACACATCCAACGGAGCATACTGGCTTCATTCCTTGCGAGCTTACGTATGTCCTCAGCAGTTACAGCCCATGTTTCACTGCCATGTAGCATGGTTGTTCGTACGCATGCGTCATACAGTCTGCCTTTTACTCTGAGTGAGAGTCCCTTTGTCGCCAGCAGGGGTAAGAGCTCTCTAAACTTTGCCCAGGCTATTCTTATTCTAGCAGCTACACTTTCAGTGCACCCACCCCCACTACTAACTTGGTCGCCCAGATAGCGGAAGCTATCGACTACCTCTAGTTTTTCACCCTGGAATGAGATAGAAGTTGTTTCCTGTTTGTTTGCAGTCTTTATTGCACCTGAACATCTGCCACAAACAAAAACTAACTTGCTAGTTAACCTGCCTTTGATGTTGCTGCACCTCTTATGTGTCCATAGCTTGCACCGGGTACATCTTATAGAGTTACTACCTACTCCTTTTCTACATACTGAGCAGGGCCATCTACCTGAAGGGGTTTGTGTTTTATCTACCTTCCTACTTATAAAGATATAAGTGTATGTGTGTGTGTGTGTGTGTGTGTGTGTGTGTGTGTGTATACATATATATATTTGTGTGTGTGTGTGTATATATATATATATATATATATATATATATATATATATATATATATATATATATATATATATATATGTATATATTTGTGTGTGTGTGTGTATATATATATATATATATATATATATGAAAACAAAGGAGGTAGTAAGAATTTTAGATAATTATTTAGTGCTTTCATCTCTTTCTGTGAGATTCATTGTGAATGATTTATTTACAGAAAATTCATGCCTTTTATATATATATACGAGTTAGTTTAAAATATCTGGAGTTGAACTGGAAAGTGAATGTTCTTTGTACTTTTATTCTGTGTGTGTGTGTATGTGTGTGTGTGTGTGTGTCTGTAGATGTGTGTGTATATATGTGTGTATGTATATGTGTATTTGTGTTTGTATGTACGTTTGTAAGTGTGTGGGTGTGGTGAATTTTTGGAGGCATGGTTCGAAAGAGAAAAAGAGAAAAAGCAAGAGAGAATAACAAAAGAAAGAAAGAAAGAAAGAAAAGAAAGACAAGAAGAAAGAAAAGAAAGACAGGAAGAAAGGGGTCTTTATCTATGATGGTTAAAATTGCAGTACGTTTTTGGTCAGTTGCCATGCTACCCAGCTATAGAAATGGTTCTTTTTCTGGGATGGTTGAAATTAATGATAACTAAAGTCAATTTCCTTTTAGTATTTTATTTTCAGTTGTCATGTTATCCAGCTGTAAGAAAATAGACTCCATCAAAAGTCTGGAAGGTTTTTCTAAATGTGTGTGTGTGTGTGTGTGTGTGTGTGTGTGTGCATGTGTGTATGCATGTATGTGTGTGTGTGTGAGGGTGTGTGTGTGCGTGTGTGTGTGTGTGTGTATGCATGTGTGTGTATGCGTTTTGGTGTTGGTTGCATAAGTGAATTTTTCTAGTTATTTTAGTAACAATAATGGGAACATTATTAATAATATCCAGTGATAATCTGATTTGGTTCAACTATGACACTATTTTTTTTAATAAAGATTTTTTTCCTTTTTTATATATATATATATATTTAGTTTAGATAAGAATTTTTTGATAAAATGTAGTTCCATCGCCTCCTGGTACTTGGCGTCATCCTTTGGTCATTTGTTGAAGTGAAAGATCTTGAACCTGCTGTTTCTACATATTTCCAGGTGCTTAGTCAGTGGAATCTTACATAAATCTTTTTGTCTTATATGTTGTTTGTGGATTCCTGCATGCTGGCAAAGGGAATTGTTGGTTTTGTCAATATAATTTTCTTTGCAATTAGCTCAATTTATGCAGTATATGAGATTCTGTGTCTTATATATATGCATATATATTCTATAAATAATAATAATAATTATAGGCTTAAAGCTTATAAGCAATCACCATGTATTAATTAAAGAAAATAGTTTAATGCTGGATTATAGAAACCTGCAACAGAAAAAAGTGGGACGAGGGCTTACGCGCCCCAATATTAGACTATTTTCTTTAGTCATTGCACAGTGATCACTTATAAACTTTAAGCTTATAGAAATATTATTATCATTTTTTACAGAATTGTCACTCGTCACCACTTCTCCGCTTAATGCATGTCATCATCATCATCATCATCATTTAATGTCCTTTGTTCATGCTGGATGGTTGGACGGTTTGACTGGGCTGGCACGCTGGAAGGCTGCGCTTGGCTTCAGTCTGATTTGGCATGGTTTTCTATGGATGGATGCTCTTCCTAATGCCAACCACTCCAAGAGTGTAATGGGTGCATTTATGTGCCACCGGCATGGGTGCCATTTCTGTGTGTCACTGGTATCTGCCACCGGTGCGATTGTGCGCGGTCTGATGTGTCTTCTTCTAAAGCACAACATAAGTAATTCATTTATTATTACATGTAACAATACATAAATTATTTACATGTTTTTAAGTTACGAAACAATTTGTCATGATATTAGAATTTTCTTATTGTTAATTAAGACTTCATCAAACTATTTCTCTGTCATTTATGACTTTATACTTATATATAAATAAGTACATAT
>NC_142944.1:18448952-18456452 GCF_046866305.1 Octopus bimaculoides | reverse complement strand
ACGCTTTGGTACTTGTGGCTATTGTACCATGAGCTTGCCTTCCCTATTTTCTTCTTAGTTCTTTCTATGGTGTTCCATGATTTGCTCCTATAGAGTGGGCAAATCCCATTCCTATCGTTGCGTTTGATTGTTTAAAACTTCTTCATAGCTCCTTTGTAAACCCTGATCCTTTCTTTATGGCTGTAACCCGAGAACTGCATGCGGTGGACGAAATGTTGTATATGTCTCTTTAATTCTGTAGGGTCGCACATGCAGGAGACATTTCGCATTACTCTGACGAGGTCTGCCATCAATATGTTGAATTTGGCATTGTCCGCAATAGCCGAGTTCCGGTGGGTCAGGTACTTGGAGGCCATAGGTTTTGTATAGTGTGAATGGAGGATTCTGGTTTTATTGTTCTTAGTTTCTAGCCAGAGTTCAGTATCTAATACAGGTAATCTATGGTTAGGGTGTTTAGTAGGGTAGTCTATCGTAACTCTAATACTCTGGTGGATGGAGTTAGCTATTTGCTGGATGCTCTCCATAGTCTTAGTTTCTATTTCTATTTCAGGGGTACTCTCTTGTGGGGGTGTCTTTACCACTAAGTTGATATCATCGACATATCGAGAGTACACATTCACGAGTATGGAGTTCTGTGTCAGGCGTTCCTTAAGCCTTCTGTCCCACCATACCATGAAAAGATTGGCCACATCACCGGCGATACTAACCCCGATGGCTGCCCCCTCGTCCTGGGCGTATAATTTGTTGTTAAATTTAAAGGTGTGACCTTTTAGGGTGACCTTTATACTAGCTCCTAGTGCATGTGCGATCATTTTCTTTACCTGGTGGATATTAGTGGGGGTCCGTATGGCTCTGGTCCATCCACTCCATCTCTCTATAGGGGTCTTCCTAGCCATAGAGGTTATATCCAGGCAATGCAACCTCACATCGCCAATACGAAGGTAACAACCTTACAGGCGCATGAGGAAAGAGAAAAAGTCCTCAATGCCCACATGATGATGTGGACAATTGTCCTTAGACCCCAGAAGCGCACAGCCAACAACTTCCAAGCCTGGAACAATGAGATCCCGACGCTGTATGGGCTCCGTAAGGACCACAAAGTAACAACTAATCCTGTAGTGGGACCACCAACAAGACCAGTCTGTGGAGCGAATGTCGCTAGTAACTACAGGATCTCCTACTTCCTCTCAATGATCATACGCCCCATAATCCAGATGTCACCTGATGTCTGTGACAGCACGGAAGATCTCCTCAGCAGGATCAACGACTGCAACAACACTTGCAACCTGACAGGGTGTATAGTGGGTAGCATGGATGTGGTATCACTATACCCATCTATCGACGTGGATTTTGCAGTGGAAAAGTGCGTGGAAATGATCAACGAGAGCGAAGTAGAGTTCCAAAAAGTCAACACAGAAGAACTGGGCCTCCTACTTAGATTGACATATGACGATGCATATCTAGATAGATACGACCTTAGAGATTTCTGCCCTAGTAGACGTCTAAGAGGTAGACCACCCACAATTACCTCTATGGCTAGGAAGACCCCTATAGAGAGATGAAGTGGATGGACCAGAGCCATACGGACCCCCACTAATATCCACCAGGTAAAGAAAATGATCGCACATGCACTAGGAGCTAGTATAAAGGTCACCCTAAAAGGTCACACCTTTAAATTTAACAACAAATTATACGCCCAGGACGAGGGGGCAGCCATCGGGGTTAGTATCGCCGGTGATGTGGCCAATCTTTTCATGGTATGGTGGGACAGAAGGCTTAAGGAACGCCTGACACAGAACTCCATACTCGTGAATGTGTACTCTCGATATGTCGATGATATCAACTTAGTGGTAAAGACACCCCCACAAGAGAGTACCCCTGAAATAGAAATAGAAACTAAGACTATGGAGAGCATCCAGCAAATAGCTAACTCCATCCACCAGAGTATTAGAGTTACGATAGACTACCCTACTAAACACCCTAACCATAGATTACCTGTATTAGATACTGAACTCTAGCTAGAAACTAAGAACAATAAAACCAGAATCCTCCATTCACACTATACAAAACCTATGGTCTCCAAGTACCTGACCCACCGGAACTCGGCTATTGCGGACAATGCCAAATTCAACATATTGATGGCAGACCTCGTCAGAGTAATGCGAAATGTCTCCTGCATGTGCGACCCTACAGAATTAAAGAGACATATACAACATTTCGTCCACCGCATGCAGTTCTCGGGTTACAGCCATAAAGAAAGGATCAGGGTTTACAAAGGAGCTATGAAGAAGTTTTAAACAATCAAACGCAACGATAGGAATGGGATTTGCCCACTCTATAGGAGCAAATCATGGAACACCATAGAAAGAACTAAGAAGAAAATAGGGAAGGCAAGCCCATGGTACAATAGCCACAAGTACCAAAGCGTCATGTTCGTCGACACCACCCCTAGAGGCGAACTGGCGTACCGCTTTAGAAGGGCCCTAGACAAACTTAAGCTAAGAATTAAGGTTGTTGAAAGGCCAGGCAACCCTATCAAATCCCTTATCAGTAGAACATACCCTTTCAGTAGAACCCCCTGCACTGATAGGAACTGTATCGTATGTAGATTTAGCCCACAAACGAACTGCAAAACCAGAAATGTGGTCTATAGTATAAGATGTACAGAGGGACGATGCAGAAATAAGACAACGACATATGTAGGCGAAACAGCAAGGAGTATAGGGGAGCGGGCAAACGAACATTGGAGGGAACTTAAGGAAGGGAAGAACTCATCAGTTCTGTACCAGCACGCTGAGCAAGAACATAGAGGCTCAATCAACAACATAGAAATTAAAATCTTATCTACACATAGCAGTGATGCAGCACTTAGACAAATTACTGAAGCTACACACATAATAGAAGGGAAACCTAGCCTGAATAGGAAACTAGAATGGAACACTAACATACGCCACTAACAAACCACAGCATGTGACAACATGTTACCCATAAACCAATAATAGGAACAAAGTATAATACAATACATAGATAAACAAATGGAATTAAATACTACATACGTTAACAAAATTTAATTAAACACATTAAAAAAAAAAAAAAAAAAAAAAAACACACACACACACACACATGAACATATAAATAAATAAAAACTAATACAAATGAACACGTATTAACAGAGAATATAGGTGATACAGACACTCCCCATACACACATGCACTTACAAAAGACACAGACACATTGAAGGACACGCATGCGTAGACACATACAATAGGAATACAAAATACAAAATGGCTGATAGTTAGCAAGGTGAGACACACATAAGAAAGAAGGAAACAAAGGACCACTGATGAGGTCACAGAAGTGTGACGAAAGAACTCTGGCCGAAATAAGATTAAGATTAAGATTAATGTAATATAAAGCTGAAAAAAAAAAAAAAATTAACACCAAATATACAGTGCGTGTGTTTTTATTGGCTAAACTGGCAATATGACCATCCCCAAGTACAACAACATCTGTTTCAACACACGATTTCACATAAAAAATCTTGCAAAACAAATATATATATATATATATATATATATATACACACATATATATGACAGGCTTCTTTCAGTTTCTGTCTACGAAATCCACTCACAAGTCTTTGGTCGGCCCGAGGCTATAGTAGAAGACACTTACCCAAGGTGTCACACAGTGGGACTGAACCCGGAACCATGTGGTTGGTAAGCAAGCTACTTACCACACAGCCACTTCTACGCACAAGGCCTGAAATTTTTGAAGGAGGGGGGAGGGGCAGTCGATTAGATCAACCCCAGTATGCAACTGGTACTTAATTTATCGACCCTGGAAGGATGAAAGGCAAAATCGACCTCGGCAGAATTTGAACTCAGAAGGTAAAGACAGACGAAATACTGCCGAGCATGCTAACGATTCTTCCAGCTTGCTGCCTTTAATGTAGAACGATATTAAACTGATTAATTTCTGAGTTCTAGCAGTTTGTCAGTTGGTTTATTTTGTGTGTATCTTGTTCATGTTAGCAGAGATTGGATGGGGACTTATGTAAGGTAGGAATTCATAGGCAGATGCTCTAACAATGGAAAAACAAAAAAAAAAAATAAATGAAATAAATAAAACTGCATTAAATAAAATCAATCCTGTCTAATCCTGTTGCTAGTAGCTTAAAGCCACAGTTTAGGTCTTCCCTGGTTTCTTTTCCCCTTTCATAGTTGGCAGTAAAGGATGTTGTTGTACATCCTGTGTACACAGCCCAACCAACGTAAATTTCTATCAATGAGGATTTCCACCATAGGAGACAGCCCAGCAAGCCATACGATCTCTTTGTTCATGATCTTATCAAACAGAGTGATATTCGTAATTTGTCACAACTGTTTCATCATAGTTGCTTCTATCACTGGAAGAATAAGTGTCAAAGATGACTTTAGCTGAGTTCGAACTTAGAATGTAAAGAGCCATAGACATATTAAGATACCACCAGGTAGTTTGTCTGATACTTTTAGAATTTTACCATTCCACCAGTGTGCACTCTTACTTATGACATAAGTGTATAACATATAAGATATGAAGTGATTCTAAAGAATAAAAGATAAAGAAGAAAGAGAAAGAGAGAAACAGACAGAGAGGAAGAAAGCAAAACAGAATGAGTGAGAGAGGGGCGGAACATAAAAGGAAAACTTTCTTATGCTCCCTTGTTAGTAATCATTTCTACATGAAAGGGGTTCAATGCTGGAAAAAGAAGTGCTCGTCCAGTAAGGTAATGACCCCACGAGGAGAACTGATAAAAGTTTGGTTATAGCCAGGTGGTAGATCAGTTGCCGAAGAAATATGCACCGAGTCTACACCCTCCTCACCCACCATTCCCACCAGCAACATCACTAGGTGGTGGCACTAAGCTGAGCCTTGGTTTACTTTCCGGAAAAAATCTGAAGAATATCTAATGAATTACCAATGTTAAGGAATAATTATAAACAAAAGATATAATTTCATTTTAAAACCGGGATTTTTTTTTTAGCTTTTTCTCTCCTTTTTTTTATGCTCTTCTTTTCTTCCTTCCTTTCTTTCCTTTCTTCCATGGGTTTACATTGGTTTAATATGGGAAATCAGTTACTATGCACCAGCTGCTTGTAAATGTTCCTGTTGCTGCTGCTGCTGCTGTTTCTGTTGTTGTTGTTGTTGACGATGGTTCAATTACAGGTCAGTCATGATTGAACAAGCTTGTGATAAAAGGCATTCCAATCAAGGCCATCATGTTTTATATATATATATATATATATATATATCCGTGTGTGTGTGTATGTATATATATATATATATATATATATATGTATATATGTATGTATGTATGTATATGTATGTAGTTAAGTGAGATTCAGGTAAAAACTTTGTGGAATGCTCGGCGAAGCTTGTCCACAGTTATTGGCTTCAGTGTGTGTATGTATATATAGATAATAATATGCATATGAGTGTGTGCATATATGTGTGTGTATGAATGTATACACATATAAAGATGATATACTTAATTTAATTTTAATTTTTAATAAATTTATTTTAATTGAGTTTTTACCTGTAATTTTGGATTTTTATCCCTAATATTATTATTATTATTATATATATATATATATATATATATATATATATATATATATAGTAGCTTGCTATAGGCACAGGAGAGGCTGTGTAGTAAGTAGCTTTCTTACCAACCACATGGTTCCGGGTTCAGTCCCACTGCATGGCACCTTGGGCAAGTGACTTCTACTATAGTCTCGGGCTGACCAAAGCCTTGTGAGTGGATTTGGTAGATGGAAACTGAAAGAAGCCCGTCATATATGTGTGTGTGTGTGTGCGTGTGTCTGTGTTTGTCCATCCACCATCACCTGACAACCGATGGTGGTGTGATCACATTCCCGTGACTTAGCAGTTTGGCAAAAGAGACCGTAAGTGCCTTCCTCACGTGGTCTTGATGTCGCATGGTCAAAATTCACATGAGTTTTTATTAGACACTTTCAAATTTATTCGAATATTGTGGCTGAAGATCGGAATAGAGTAACTTCATACTCTTAACTGTGAAACGTCGTACCCAATTAACTAAAGGCAGGTTTGTTTTTGCTTTTCTCTTCTGTTTTTTGTTCTGTGTGTGCCATAAATATCGCCATCCGTTAGAGAAAAATTTGTAGTTTGGAATCAGTAGTTCTTTGACTGCTATTTCTAAATTCTCAGTATGTTGGAGAAGCAACTCATGGTAATCCCTGTATATTTATGATTATAAATGGTTTTACCAATAAAGGTTTTTTCATACTGAGCTACTTGGCAAAATTGTTAATTATTAATTTTATTACTAATTGACGATTCCCTGCCCTATATCCGTATATATATATATATATATATATATATATATATATAGTAAATCCAAAAGAAACGATGAACAAACATAAGAAAACAACAACTCAAAGACATGGTACATGCAAAGTATTAGCACAAGGAAGGAAAAAAAAGGTGGTTTTACGTTTCATGCATGGCTCTTCTTCAGAAACAGGAGATGGAAGAAAGTCCAAGAGAAAAGGAAGATGGAGGAAAAAATCACCAACGATCCACATGTGGTTGTATATATGTGTATACATTCATACACACACATATATGCACACACTCACATACATATGCACACATAGATCATCTGTTACTTGTTTCATTAAACTGTTGCCATTCTGGGGCACTGCCTTGAAGGTTTTTGTCAAGCAGTATATTATTGGTTATAAGGCAACGAACTGGCAGAAACGTTAGCACTTTGGGTGAAATGCTCAGCAGTATTTTGTCTGTCTTTACGTTCTGTGTTCAAATTCCGCTGAGGTTGACTTTGCCTTTCATCCTTTTGGGGCCGATAAATTAAGTACCAGCTGCGTACTGAGGTGGATCTAATCAACTGGTCCCCTCCCCACAAAATTTCGGGCCTTGTGCCTATAGTAGAAAAGTATATTACTGGTTATGGCATATAATTGATCAGAACATTACCAATGGTTTCATGCCTGTTCCAGTATATCCTTCATCTTTTAAGATCATTGGATGTGAGTCGGATGGAAAGGTGCAAAGGGGAGGTTGTAATGAAAAATGAAAAACCTACATAGCTGCTATTTCTAGGAGGCTGAGTGAACAGAAAGTGATAATTGCATTGGCTCATGTATGTTGTTTTATTGTTAAAAGCTGGAAATTTTTTTTTTATTCTTATTTTTATTTTTTTCTAATTGATGTCCCTAGTGATATGAACATGAAACAGGGATAGCGATACAACACACACACACACAAACACACAAATATATGCACATATATGGACGTCTGCAGAAGAAAGGAAACAGGGCTAGCAGACTGAAAAAGTACAACAAAGCATCGATTGTTACAGTGTATACACATTGAATGAGAGCTGATGTAGATTCCACAAGGATATTAATTAGGCTTCAGGAAATGTATCAAAACTGGTTGATTAACCTGCTTGCT